>NC_087158.1:6623366-6865828 GCF_035594125.1 Scylla paramamosain | reverse complement strand
TGTTCTGCTTTTTTAGTGTTTTTTTGTTGCATATAACGCTCAAAAAACACTCAAGACACTTTTCTAGTAATGTATTTTTTTTCCCACATAAAGCTAGTTTCGAAATGTAATTTGGGATTTTGGTAAAAATGTGAAAAACACTCAAAATACACACATTTTGGTAAGGTAGTTCTGTTTTTCAATTAAAAGTGTTATTCATGAGTTTGTAGCGTTTTTGGTATGTAAGAAACTTCTTTATATACACGAGTTTTTGCGTTTTTTGGCCTTGTGGTTCTTGTGAAACTATAAAACACTCATTATACACGTTTCTCGTAATGTCCTTTTGCTTCCCAATATAGAGTGCTTTCCCCATCCATTTGCGCGTTTTTTGTAGGTAAAAGCTCAAAAACACTTTTTGGTAATGTTATTCTATTTCTTCATATTTGTTGGTTTGCATCCGTTTTTGCGTTTTTCTACGTAAAACACAGAAAAAGATACGTTTTCAGTAATTTTGTTTTGGATTCACATATTGATTGACTTCCATATTATTTATCGTTTTGGTGTCTAACATGCTGAAAAACACTAAAAAGACAGGTTTCTGGTAAAGTTGTTTAACTTCCTTATATAGATGGCATGCACTTTAGAGTTTGGTACATAAAAATCCAAAAAAAAGAGCTATAATTAACTTTTTTGATAATGTTCTTTTTTCCACATAAATTCCCTGAATTTTGGCAGAATTTTGCCATCTTGGTACCTATGAAAAACAATATAAAAAAAAAAGCTATTTTTTTATTTATTTATTTTTTTTTTTTTTTCTCTATAAAGAGTGTTATTTTTGGGTTTTAACGTTTTGGTACTTAAAAACACTTAAAAAACACTTAAAAACACTTAAAACATATGTTTTTAGTAATGTTATTCTGCTTCTCCATAAAGGAGTTTTTTGCATGCCTTTTAGCGTTTTGGTTTGTAAGGTCAAAAACACTTCAAGGCAAGTTCTTGGAAAAAGTTAATTTTATTCCCATGTAATGTGATTGCCCTGTTTTTTTTTTTGTTTTTTGTTTTTTTTTTGTGATTTATTGCCTAACACGCTCAAAAACACTCAAAAGACACTTCTAGTAATGTAATTTCTTTTTCCAACATAGTTTCGCGTGCTATTTGGGGTTTTGCTACGAATGTGAAAAACACTCAAAATATACGCATTTGGTAAGGTTGTTCTGTTTCTCAATTAATAATGTTATTCGTGAGTTTCATCATTTTGGTATCTAAGAAACTTCTTTATATACACGAGTTTTTGCATTTTTTGCCTTGTGGTTCTTGTGAACCACAAGTTCTTTTGCTCAACAATAATAAGACACTCATACACGTTTCTCGTAATGTCTTTTTCTTTCCCAATATGGAGTGCTTTGCATCCATTTTCGCGTTTTTTGTAGGTAACAAGCTCAAAAACCCTCAAAATGTACCTTTTTGGTAATGCTATTTTATTTCTTCTTATTGGTTGGTTTGCATCCGTTTTAGCGTTTTTCTACGTAAAACACCGAAAAGACACTTTTCAGTAATTTTGTTTTAGATTCCCATATAGAATGACTTGCATGTTATTTACCGTTAGGGTGCCTAACAAGCTGAAAAACACTCATAAGACAGTTTTCTGGCAAAGACGTTTAATTTCCCCATATAGGTAGCTTTGCATGCTCTTTAGGGTTTGGTACATAACAGTACGAAAAAAAAGCTAAAATTAACTTTTTTGATAATTGACTCATAATTTCCTGAATTTTGCCCAAATTTTGGCATCTCGGTACCTGTGAAAATGAAAAAAAAAGAAAAAAATATCGTATTTTTTTATTTATTTTATTTTATTTTTTTTTTTTCTCAATAAAGAGTGTTATTTCTGGCTTTTAGCTTTTTGGTAAAGATCTTAATAACACTGATAATACACGTTTCTCGTAATGTCTTTTAGTTTTCCCAAAAATAGGGTTCTTTGCATGTATTTAAGCGTTTTTATTGGTAACATGATCAAAAACACTCAAAATATATGTTTTTTGGTAATGTTATTCTCTATCTCCATAAAGTGTGTTTTGTGCATGCGTTTTAGCGTTTTGGTATATAAGGAGCTCAAAACACTTAAAGACAAGTTCTTGGTAAAAATTGATTTTATTTCCATATGTAAAGTGATTCCTCTGCTTTTTAGTGCTTTATTGCCTATCACGCTCAAAAACACTCAAAAGACACTTTTCTGGTAATGTCATTTTTTTTCCCACATAAAGCTAGTTTCACATGCAATTTGGGATTTTGGTAACTAAGAATGTGAAAAGCACTCAAAATACACGCATTTAGTAAAGTTGTTCTGTTTCTTAATTAAGAGTGTTATTCATGAGTTTAAGCATTTTGGTATCTAGGAAACTTCTCCATATACAGGAGTTTTTGCGTTTTTTGGCTTGTGGTTCTTTTGAACTATAAAATATTCATTATACACTTTTCTTGCAATGTCCCTTTGTTTCCCAATATAGAGTGCTTTGTATCAATTTTCGCGTTTTTTTTTTTTGTAGGTAACAAGCTCAAAAACACTCAAAATATACCTTTTTTGTAATGTTTTTCTACTTCTTGATATTGGTTTTAGCGTTTTTCTTCGTAAAACACTGAGAAGACACGTTTTCAGTAATTTTGTTTTGGTTTGCCATATAGAGTGAGTTCTTCATTATTTATCGTTTTGGTGCCTAACATGCTGAAAAACACTTAAAACACAGATTTCTGGTAAGGTCGTTTAATTTCCTCATATGGGAGGCTTTGCATGCACTTTAGTGTTTGGTACATAACTGTCCGAAAAAAAGCTAATATCAACTTTTTGATATAAATTTCTTATCATATAATGCCCTAATTTTTCCCAGAATTTTGGCATCTCGGTACCTATGAAGGTGAATAACAAAAAAAAAAAAAAAAAAAGAAAATCCTTATACTTATTTATTTTTTTTATTTATTTATTTTTTTTTCTAAATAACGAGTGTTATTTGTGGGTTTTAGCTTTCTGGTAGTTAAGGAACTTAAAAACACTCATAATACACGCTTCTCGTAATGTCCTTACGTTTCCCAAACATAAGGTTCTTTGCATGTATTTAAGCGTTTTTATAGATAACATTATCAAAAACACTCAAAATACAGGTTTTTGGTAATGTTATTATGTTACTCCATAAAGTTTGTTTTCCATGCGTTTTAGCGGTTTGGTATGTATGGAGCTCAAAAACACATATTGGCAAGTTTTTGGTAAAAGTTGGTTTTATTCCCATGTAATGTGATTGCCCTGCTTTTTAGTACTTCATTGCCTAACACGCTAAAAAACAATTAAAAGACACTTCTGATAATGTCATTTTTTTCCCTCATAAAGCTAGTTTCTTATGCTATTTTGGGTATTGCTAACTAAGAATACGAAAAACACTCAAAATACAGGCATTTCCTAATGTTTTTCTGTTTCTCAATTAAGATTGTTATTCATGAGTTTCAGCATTTTGGAATCGAAGAAACTTCTTTATATACACGAGTTTTTTGCGTTTTTCTACGTAAAACACTGAGAAGATACATTTTCAGTAATTTTGTTTTGGATTCCCATATAGAGTGAGTCCCTTATTATTTATCGTTTTGGTGCCTAACATGCTGAAAAACACTCAAAAGACAGATTTCTGGTAAGGTCGTTTAATTTCCTCATATAGGAGGCTTTGCATGCACTTTAGGGTTTGGTACATAACAGTCCGAAAAAAAAGCTAAAATTAACTTTTTTGATAATATTCTTTTGTTCATATAATTTTCCTGAATTTTTTTCAGAATTTTGGCATCTCGGTACCTATGAAGATGAAAAAAAAAATCCTATTTTTTGTTTTTATTTTCTAAATAAAGAGTGTTATTTGTGGGTTTTAGCTTTTTGGTACTTAAGGAACTTAAAAAAAACACTCATAATACACGTTTCTCGTAATGTCCTTTTGTTTCCCAAACATAGTGTTCTTTGCATGTATTTAAGCTTTTTTATAGATAACATGATAAATATCACCCAAATTACATGTTTTTTGGTAATGTTATTCTGTTTCTCCATAAAGTTTGTTTTGCATGCGTTTTAGCGGTTTGGTATATAAGGAGCTCAAAAACATTTAAAGGCAAGTTCTTGGTAAAAATTGGTTTTGATTCCAATGAAAAGTGATTGCCCTGCTTTTTAGTGTTTTATTGCCTATCACGATCAAAAACACTCAAAAGACATTTTTCTGGATATGTCATGTTTTCCCACATAAATCTGGTTTCGCATGAAATTTGGGTTTTTGGTAACTAAGAATATGAAAAACACTCAAAATACATGAATTTGGTAAGGTTGTTCTGCTTCTCAATTAAGAGTGATATTCATGAGTTTCAGAATTTTGGTATCTAGGAAACTTCTCCATATACACGAGTTTTTGCGTTTTTTGCCTTGTTGTTCTTTTGAACTATAATACACTCATTATACACTTTTATAGCAATGTCCCTTTGTTTCCAATTATAGAGTGCTTTGTATCAATTTTAGCGTTTTTTTTTGTAGGTAACAAGCTCAAAAACACTCAAAATATACCTTTTTTGGTAATGTTTTTTTCTATTTCTTTATATTGGTTGGTTTGCATCCATTTTAGCGTTTTTCTACGTAAAACATTGAGAACACACGTTTTCAGTAATTTTGTTTTGGATTCCCATATAAAGTGAGTTCCTTATTATTTATCATTTTGGTGCTTAACATGCTGAAAAACACTCAAAAGACAGATTTCTGGTAAGGTCGTTTAATTTCCTTATATAGGAGGCTTTGCATGCAGTTTAGGGTTTGGTACATAACAGTCCGAAAAAAAAAACAACTAAAATCAACTTTTTTGATAATATTCTCTTATCATATAATTGCCTTGAATTTTCCCAGAATTTTGGCATTTCGGTACCTATGAAGATGAATAACAAAAAAAAAAAAATCCTATTTTTTTTTTTTTTATTTATTTATTTTTTTTTTTTTTTTTCTAAATAAAGAGTGGGTTTTAGATTTTTTGGTACTTAAACTTAAAAACTCTCATAATATACGTTTCTCGTAATGTCCTTTTGTTTCCCAAACATAAGGTTCTTTGTATGTATTTAAGCGTTTTTATAGATAATATGATCAAAAATACTCAAAATACATGTTTTTGGTAATTTTATTTCTGTTTCACCATAAAGTGTATTTTGCGTGCGTTTTAGTGTTTTGGTATATAAGGAGCTCAAAAAGACTTAAAGGCAAGTTCTTATTAAAAATTGGTTTTATTCCAATGTAATGTGATTGCCCTGCTTTTTAGTGCTTTATTGCACTAACACGCTCAAAAACACTCAAAAGACATTTTTTTCTGGTAATGTCATTTTTTTCCCACATAAAGCTGTCTTCGCATGCAATTTGGGGTTTTGGTAACTAAGAATGTGAAAAGCAGTCAAAATACACACATTTAGTAAAATTGTTCTGTTTCTCAATTAAGAGTGTTGTTCATGTAGTTTCAGCATTTTGGTATCTACGAAACTTCTTCATATACGAGTACGAGTACACTAGTTTTTGCATTTTTTGCCTTGTGGTTCTTTTGAACTATAAAACACTCATTATACACCTTTTCTTGTAATGTCCTTTTCTTTCCCATTATAGAGTGCTTTTCATCAATTTTCGTGTTTTTTTATAGGTAACAAGCTCAAAAACACTCATTGTTATCGGTGGTATTGGAATTTTAGATTTATCAATTTATCAGTTATTGGTTATTGGGCAATAAATTTATTGCCAATTATCAGTCATCACTGATAAGGTTATTGTTACCGATTTATCAGTTATCATGATTAATTTTTTTCGTCATCACGACCAGCTATATATATATATATATATATATATATATATATATATATATATATATATATAATATATATATATATATAGATATATATATATATATATATATATATATATATATATATATATATATATATATATATATATATATATATATATATATATATATATATATATATATATATATATATATATATATATATATATATATATATATATATATATATATATATATATATATATATATATATATATATATATATATATATATATATATATATATATATATATATATATATATATATATATATATATATATATATATATATATATATATATATATATATATATATATATATATATATATATATATATATATATATATATATATATATATATATATATATATATATATATATATATATATATATATATATATATATATATATATATATATATATATATTTATATACACCACTTTCAAATTTTACAACATTTATTTAGTTCTTGAAGTAATCATATTTATTTCTCTAGTGCTACTTCCAAGTTTCTCTCACTCTATCACTTTGTTCTACGACTACCCATCTTTGTTTCTTTATCCTCTTGTCCCATTTCCAACATATGCTATTTCTTAGCTCCATTTGTCAATCTTGACTCCGTCATATTCATGTTAATAATCAGATTGGCTCCATTATATTCAGAATTTTCTGATAATTCTCCACTTTTCATTTTGCATGATTATCTTCATGACTGTAGCATCATTTACAGACATATATTTTTTTTGGTCATTTAGCATATAATTTACATAAAATGATATACAAAATTAGAGCTAGTGTGTGTGTGTGTGTGTGTGTGTGTGTGTGTGTGTGTGTGTATGTGTGTGTGTGTGTGTGTGCAGTTGATAAAGACATGCTGTTGCTACAATGAGACAGATCATTTGTTGTGGGGGCTGTTGAACCACACTTAACAAGCTGAGGGAAGTGTAAAATATGTGGTCATTTATATATTTTGGTTGTGTGCAAGTACGGTGAGACAAGTCATAAAGGTTCACATGACTGCTGTACTGACAGGTGTGACCCTTTTATTCAGTGTGGAGCCTGCAGGGGCTGACAGATGATATGGAGTGTTTAAGTCACTATAACAGCAGTTTTGTTTTGTATCTGATGAAATTTTTAAGGATGCTAATGAAGGTCAGTATTGACTTTTTTTTAAGGAGGCAAGATAAAAGATATTTTGTAGCTTTATTCATCCATATACAGTATGTACAGTATTAGTAACAAGGGGAACCCACCAACCTCCTTGTAATCTCCTAAATTTCATTTTCATCTTCCTTTTTCCATTCTCCCTTTATTGCATATTTTCAGAAGTTCTTATATCCTTACCCACTGTCTTTTTTCTCTTCACCTCCCCTTTCCTTCTGTTCCATTTCCTGGTGATGGCACAGAATTATCAACAACAAGCTTTTGATGGCTGAGGATGAAGCCCGAATAAACCAGATACAGGCCAGGTCATTAGCAGCAGGCATGGCCGCCGTGCCCTCCAAGCCCGGGTGTTGAACCTGAGACCAAGCCAGGTAGGTGTGTGGCCTGTACACCTAGCCACTTGTACTTCTTGTGCTTCACTTCCTATGCTGTCACATGAAACATATTTATTCCTTGTTTTCACAATGTTTCACTCTTAATTTTTGTACTTGTGTTTTGCTATGTATGTATGGCAGCATGTCCTCAAAACACTAAGCAACATAAGAGGAAAGGAAATGAGGTGGTGATTTATTATTTCTCTTATATGACAATAAAAAAGTTGTCAAAGGCATGTCAAGTTTGTGTGCAGGATTCTGTATTTGAGTGTTGAAGCATGTGTAAATTCACTTGATAAGTATTTAGCTTTTTAAATTGATGTTTGGATGATAATGTGAAGGTTAACATGGCATTGTACTAATCTCCTAAAAAAAAGGCTGGGAACCATCTGTTCATAATGTGTGTAGGAGGCTCAAGGTATCAGGTGTTTAAGCTTTTAGATTGTGATTTGATAGGAGGAGTTATGTTAAGAAGGTCACATGACCTTGGTTGTCCATGTTGTATAGAATGTTTTCCAATTAAATTTCTTTCAGTCTCCCTATCTTTTTTACAGAGATGTAGTTTAGATATTTGATTCCAAAGTCAGTTAAGTTTTTCTCTTTTCATTCCTGATCAACTCTGTGCTCTTTCATAAGAGGCATTGATCTGTGCCTTTTCATAGAAGCATGGTCCATGACCTAGTGACATGCAAGGTTTATTGAAGGGACCTGAAAAAGAACCATTTTACAGTGATGAAATTATTCCTTTGAAAGTATTGACGGCTGATCTCTTTCTATAGGTGAGGGTTAGTGTTCTCTACTGTACCAAATACTGAACTGTCTTTTGTACTATTTCTCCATCTGTATCCTACCCAGTAATGGTAATAGACTGAGGAACTCCCCACCTTTGTTAATTTTTACTAAGTATTGTCCTAGTGGTAATCAGATGCAGCATTGATTTGCTTAGGAGTTGGGTATCTGAGAATGAGTGGTTATTGGCACCAAGTGCAGCTCAGTTGTGGGTAACTCCAGTTGTTGGGAGCATTCCATGGTACTCGTACACAGATGGTGGGATAGTCTTGCATTGGACTCTTACAAATGTGTACTATGTCCCAGTGAGTTTTGTTTTTATTTGACATGAATCCCAAGTTTATTTAGGCATTTCAGGGACTTATTGTGGGTGATGGAGATCTCCGCAGCACTCTTCTCTTGCTGGGTGGGTAGCTGTGGAAAAATTCATATGAATACAGATGTCAGATGTAGGTAAAATAGAGAAATGTTGATTTGATTGTGAACTAAATCCCACAACTTATATTATCTTTGATAAGAAAGGTTTCATTTAGACCATGAAAATTGGATAAAAGAAGCTGAACATTATTTTACTGCAACAAGAAGGCACACAAAGTGAAGGAGATCGCATACTTGACTTTAGTTTGTTGTTCCTTTGATGGGGAACTTGTATCATTGTTAAAAGCTTAAATCCTGTAAAATAGCATGGATACATCTGAATCTTTATTCAGTCAAAAGTTTATATGATGTGTAGACTATTCAAGCTTGCCAGCCTGGAGCCTGGAGCCTGCTTGTTGTAGAGTTGTCCTATGTTCTGTAGATTTGCTTGATATTATAAACAATTATGATAAAATTTTTGTAAACAATTTTGTTCTTTATTTCTGTCAGTATCAGATTCAGTATTTTCTCCATCTTATGGCAGCATATATTTTCAACACAGAGTGAGGGCAGTGTCATTCCTCCTGTCCACTACCCCAACTTCTACTCCCAACACTACCACAGCAATGAGCGGTCTGGTGTGGTGGCTGAGGATTCTTTTGAAGAGGACAACGCTTCTGCTTCATCTGAGCAGGTCAGAAGGTGGATGGCAGCAGTATTAGTAGCAGACTGGTGTTACCTTGATGCTACTGCTACATTTCATTATTTGCATAGTTTTTTCAGTTGTCATGGACTTTGTGTAATATATATAAAAGTATATGAAGCTCAAGAAACTTGTTGATAAGGTTTATGTTCAGCATACAAATTGTAGGATGCAAAGACAAGGATTGAAATATCATTGCCACAATTCCTGACAAAGCATTTGGTGCCACAGAATATTCAGCAATGTAATGTTTGTTTGGTAAACAAACCAGTTTCCCTGAATGATAGCTTTATTTCTGCAAGTTAATACAGTCTCTCTATGGGGGAGAGTTTGGACACAAAAGCCAAGCATATATATATATATATATATATATATATATATGTGGTTTGTGAGCCAAGCATACTGATCATTACACTATCATGTGTAGTTTTAATATGTAATTTAGATCAAGGACAGTGCAGTGATAGAGGAAAAATTGTTCACTAGATTTTTTCAGAGAAGTTTTATGACATAAAGGATTAATTGAACGATCAGTATATATATTGGCTTACTAGCTGCATCTCTTTAACACAGAAGTGCATCGCTGTTGTGGGAGGGAAGATATGCAGTGTTTCCCTGCCATCTGTGGGAGTTACATTCCAGAGCCTCCTGCAAATAGTTAAAATCTGTGAATATGGGAAACCATCCTTATAAGGATCAGAACTACCTATATTTATATTTTAAACCTTAAACTATGCATCTCACATTTACTAAGCAAATCACTTTAAGACAATAAAAAACAGTTATTATATGTATAGTACATGATATTTTAATTAAAAAATACAGTGCACTATAAAATAAAACGGGAATAAGTTGATATGTACAATAAACCCTTGATATAATGAACTTCTATTTACCAAATTTCAGGTATAACAACCTATTTAAGGCTGCTGTCTGCTGCCTCTCTCTCTCTCTCTCTCTCTCTCTCTCTCTCTCTCTCTCTCTCTCTCTCTCTCTCTCTCTCTCTCTCTCTCTCTCTCTCTCTCTCTCTATACACATATATAGCAAATTTTCATCTCAAGTGACCCACTCTCCCCCCATATGTGTTCATTATATCTTGGGTTACTGTAATTTATAACTGAAAGAATAATTTGGGCTCTTTGGGCTGAAAGACTGAGCTGGTGGTGACACCTGGCAACTCTGAAAACTCCCCATTAGTTAGGTTAGGTTAGGGAAAACTCTGCAAATATGCAAAACCATGAATATGTGAGGGAACGCTGCTATAGGCTATCTCTTATTTGTTGTAGATGTATTCCATTCTATTGGCATAGAACGATAGGAAAATGGCATCAAGGAAGTAGGGATGCCACCAAACTAAGGAAATAGAGAAGTCAAAATTTAGTCATTGCTCTGTTTTGTGAATTGGTAGATATTGTGCCTGGTGGCTCCACTTCACCATTCCTCAAATCAGGGCGGTCAAGTTCTCAACTTAAGCCAAAAGTATTCTAAAAAAGTAGCTTAAGAAAAAATATGTATTTAGTACAGTCCATGTAATGAAAAGGAACTAATCATGATTAAACAAAGAACTCTATGTTCTCCTTTATGAAAGAGAGAAATTCATATATTATAAATATGGGAGGTATGTATATTACAGTCCCTGTATTGAAGGGGAACTCATCATGATTGAATGGATAACTATGTTCTCTTTTATGAAAGAGTGAGAAATTCATATATTATAAATATGGGAGGTATATATATTACAGTCCCTGTACTGAAGGGGAACTCTTCATGATTGAATGGATAACTATGTTCTCTTTTATGAAAGAGTGAGAAATTCATATATTATAAATATGGGAGGTATATTTATATTACACTCCCTGTATTGAAGGGGAACTCATGATTGAATGGATAACTATGTTCTCTTTTATGAAAGAGTGAGAAATTAATTATGAGCGAAACAAAGTTTACTATGGAGGTTGTTGTTTCGTTTTGAGGGGCCTGGCTCGGTCTGACCATAACCCTATTCAATCGCTAATATCTCCAGAACTACGTGGCTGATCGTAACAAAATTAGCATCATATAATAGCACACCTCTATCAATTTTTTATGATATAGCTTTCATCTCTTCTATTGGGTGAAGTTAACTTACTAAAAGTAGAAGGGTGTCAGAAATGGGATTTCTCAAAAACTACTCAACCAGTTTTAATGAAACTTAAGAGGTGTCATGTTATAATTTTAATAAAATTCCTTACGTCAACTTTGAAGTAGCACTGTACATGCACAAAGTCAAAATTACAACTTTTTAAGTAATTAACTGATCAAGCTCAAATTTTTGTTGGTAATAAGAGTAATACAAGTTATGATGAAAAATCATGTGAAATTTGCAACACTACTGTGCATATGCAAAATACAATACAAAACTTTTTGTAAAGTGACCATCAGTTTTCTGCAATTTTCATCAATTTTCTTTTATCTCAATGAGAGCGGATAGATACCACTGAACACAAAATGAAATTTCCTACCAAGTGGTATATAGCACAACCACTGGGCTCTTGTAGAGTTTTGAGCTAGAGTGATTTGAATATTAGGCAAGTGCATGATGTGTGGGGTGCCTGAAGTTGCCTCTCTCTCTCTCTCTCTCTCTCTCTCTCTCTCTCTCTCTCTCTCTCTCTCTCTCTCTCTCTCTCTCTCTTCTTGAAATACCCCTTCCACTGATGCATTACTGACATCTTTGCTCGTTAATCGCCTTCCAAGGCATTTTACTGGTATATTATAACTTTTCTTCATTAAATTGTGTAACATTTGCTGTCTTAGATATAATTTTCTATCTGTACAACATCACCTCTCCTCTAGTAAACCTCATCTTTATTTATGATATGCATGTACAGTATTATGAATAAAATAATAAAAAATAATTAGGTAAAAACCAACTTAAAATTTTCTTGATGTGTCCTGTTGGTGATGCTCATCAAGGCTAGTGTCTTCTGGTATCAACCCTATGTCTCTTGAGACCCCCCCTCAACTTTTTCTTCATTAATTTCTGCAACATTCACAGTCTTAAATCTAGTTTTCAATTTCTAGAACACAATCTCTCCTCTACTAAACCTCATCTTCTTTTCCTCACTGAAACATAGGTGTCTGAGGCAACTTACAATAGCCCCTTTTCTGTTCCCTCCTACTTTCTTTATTCTCATTTTCAATCCAAAGCTGAATGTTGCGTTTATGTGTGCAATGACTTAACCTGCTGTTGTGCCCACACTCTTGAATATTCCGAGTTTTTCACCATCTGGCTACTATTACAGAGTCACTCTCAAACTAAATTTATCTGTGCTGTATACCTCTCACCTAACTCCTCAGACTATAAGAAATTCTTTGACTACTTAACCTCCAAAGTGGAGCACATTCTGACTCACTTCCCTTTTGCAGAGACCTCCATTCTTGGAGACTTCAATGTTCACCACCAGCTTTGGGTTTCCTCTCCCTTCACTGACCATCATGGTGAACTAGCCTTCAACTTTGCTATCCTCCAATTGGTGCAACACCCTGCTCATATCCTTGACCGTTTTGGAGATACACCCAACATTCTTGACCTTTTCCTAACCTCTAATCCTTCTGCTTATGCTGTTACCCTATCTTCTCCATTGGGCTCCTCCAATCACAATCTCATATCTGTATCTTGTCCTATTGCTCCAATCCATCCTCAGGATCTCCTAAGGAGAGGTGCCTCTGGTGTTTTGCCTCTGCTAGTTGGGGGGAACTGAGGAGGTATTTTGCTGAATTTCCTTGGAATGACTACTGCTTCTGTGCCAGAGACTGTGTGCCGAGCCCATAACGGAGGTGATAGTGTCTGGCATCGGGCCCTACATTCCTCACTCTTTTTCTCGACCTAAACCTTCCAAACCTTGGTTTAACACAGCCTGTTCTCCTGCTATTCATGATAGAGAGGTAGCTCACAAAAGGTACTTGAGCCTTCCATTACCAGAATCTCTTGCACTTTATATTTCTGCCCATACCTAAACTTTCCAAACCTTGGTTTAACACAGCATGTTCTCCTGCTATTCATGATAGAGAGGTAGCTCACAAAAGGTACCTGAGCCTTCCATTACTAGAATCTCTTGCACTTTATATTTCTGCCCGGAACCATGCTAAGTCTGTTCTCCGACTAGCCAAAACTCCTTCATTAATAGAGTGTCAAAATCTTTCAAGATCTACCTCCCCTCGTGATCTCTGGCACCTAGCCAAAAACACCTCCAATAACTTTGCTTCTTCTTTCCCTCCTTTATTTCAACCAGATGGTACCACTGTTATCATATCTATCTCTAAAGCTGAACTCTTTGCTCAAACCTTTGCTAAAAACTCTACCTTGGACAATTCAGGGCTTGTTCCTCCCTCTCCTCCATCCTCCATGCTACCTATTAAAATTCTTCACAATGATGTTTTCCATGCCCTTGCTGGCCTAAACCCTCGGAAGGCTTATGGACCTGATGGGATCCCTCCTATTGTTCTGCAAAACTGCTCCTCTGTGCTTGCACCTTGCCTAGTCAAACTCTTTCATCTTTGTCTATCAACATCTATCTTTTCTTCTTGCTGGAATCTTGCCTACATTCAGCCTATTCCTAAAAAGGGTGACCGTTCTAATCCCTCAAATAACCATCCTGTTGCTGTAATTTCCTGCTTATCTGAAGTTTTTAATGCATCAACAGGAAGATTCTTAAACATCTATCACTTCACAACCTTCTATCTGATCAACAGTATGGGTTCCGTCAATGCCACTCTACTGGTGATCCGGCTTTCCTTACTGAGTCTTGATTATCCTCTTTTAGAGATTTTGGTGAATCTTTTGCTGATGCCTTAGACATATCAAAAGCTTTTGATAGAGTGGCACAAAGCTTTGATTTCCAAATTACCCTCCTACAGCCTCTATCCTTCTCTTGGTAACTTGATCTCGAGTTTCTTTTCTGACCATTCTATTGGTACTGTGGTAGATGGTCCCTGTTCTTCTCCTAAATCTATTGACAATGGTGTTCCTCAGGGTTTTGTCCTGTCACCCACTCTCTTCCTATTATTCATCAATGACCTTCTAAACCAAACTTTTGTCCTATCCATTCCTATGCTGATGATACCACCCTGCACTTTTCTGCGTCTTTTTGTAGATGTCCAATCCTTCAGGAAGTAAACAGTTCACACAAGGAAGCCACAGAATTCCTGACTTCTGATCTCTCCAAAATTTCTGACTGGGGGAGAGTGAACTTAGTATTGTTCAGTGTCCCAAGAATTCAATTCCTCCGTCTATCAACTCGACACAACCTTCCAGACAACTATCCCCTCTTCTTCAGTGACACTCAACCGTCCCCCTTCTCTACACTGAACATCCTCAGTCTGTCCTCTGTCCTTTAATCATAATCTAAACTGGAAACTTCACATCTCATCTCTAGCTAAAACAGTTTCTGTGAAGTTAGGCATCAGTCTTCTTCACCAGTTTTTCTCACCCCCACCCCTCCTTATCTGTCCATGTATGTAGTATGCTATCTTTTAGATAGGGTGTAATCAAAAGTTTTCCATCTCATCAACTCCTTTCCTCTAACTGACCGTCTTCAGCCTCATTCTCATTGCTGCAATGTTGCATCTCTTGCTATCTTCTACTGCTATTTTCATGCCAACTGCTCTTCTTATCTTGTGAAGTGCATGCCTCCCCTCCTCCCTTGGTTTTGCTGCATAAGACTTGCTTTTTTCTCTCATCCCTATTCTGTCCATTTCCCTAATGCAAGTTAACCAGTATTCTCAATCATTCATCCCTTTCTCTAGTAAACCTTGGAACTCCCTGCCTGCCTCTGTATTTCCACCTTCCTGTGACTTGAACTCTTTCAAGAGTGAGGTTTCAAGACACTTAACTTGTATTTTTGACTAACATTTTTGACTGTTTGGGGACTGGCACCTCAGTGGCTGTTTTTTTTTTTTTTTTTTTTGCTGGAATTTTTGTTTCCCTTGGCCTGTGCCACTCCTACATGAAGGGGAAGAAAAGAAAAAAAAGGGAGGTAGATGTGATCAGGGACTGAACCAGGAATGAACATACCAGAATACCAAGCCTTAACTAACTGGACCATGAGGTACCTCACAGCTAATCTAGCTTTGGCTCATATTTGTGTCCTATCACTGCATTACATGGCTCTTCCTTCTAGGTTAATTTCTGATGTTTCATTAATTTAATGTGCTACAATAAGTATCCAAACAATCCAAAGTGTGTGTCTGGGAAGTGTGGTTCTGGTCTTGCAAGGTTTACCAGAGTATTCACTAGGAAGCCCCTGCTCCATTCATGTTTTCTCCCTTTTTTGGGTGGGACACTCATTTCCTGTTTGACTCAACAAAACAATGCCATCATAAGTTCGTACTAGGCTTTATTCTTTCCCCTATATGAAATCTTTTAAGACTATCCCACCACCATGTTGCCAATGTCATAGTTAAACAAAGAAATACATTTCCTATTACAAAATTAAAAATTATGAAAAAAAAAAAATTTATAAACATGGGAAGTGGATGTGACCAGGGATTGAAACCAGATCTGACAAGCTTAAAGGACAAGCCTTTAGCTGACATAATCATAAAGTACATCACATCTAGTTTAGCTTTAGCTCATGTTTTCACATCCTAGCTGAGGTCTAAAAATGTGTACTAAGCATTTATGTTCCTTTTTACATAAGCTACTGTTGTTATTTGTCGACAGTATATAATTTATTTAGAGCTGCCTGTTATTTATTTTTCCAGTTTTTAGAGTAACATCTCTCAGGTATCAATAATTTTAACCCCCTGAGCAACAAGCAACACAGTGGTGTGCATCTCAGGGCTCTGATGGGTAATGAATGTATGTGCCTCATGATTTTCAATCCTTAAATTAAAATGAAAGTGGGAGAGAGATATTTTGAACATAACTTAGCAACATTTACAAAGCTGCTCCCTACCACTTTTAGTGACTTGCCATCTGGTATTCTATACAAGGCAAGTATCATGGAAGGAGGTGATCTGCCCTCATCCTAATGAATGGCTAAGTGCAAATGCAAGCTAACCTCATCCACTCCCATTAAGTGCTGTTAGACAAGGAGTCACAGTGGAAGAACATTCCTTTTGATATGTGGGGAAAGCAGTGAGGGCAGGTGGGGCAAGTGAGCTGTAGCCAGTACTATATCCAGCATAATGAACACACCTTTACTTCCTGTTGAACTAAAATAATGAGTCAGACAAAAGTACCACTAGAATGGAGAAGGATAGGTGCTTCTTATGCTGTAAGTTTCATTATTCTAGAATCTGTACTAAATGAGATATAACTAGGAATAAGAGTTATTTTTCTCTAAAAACTCATTACAAGAAGAGGTTTCTGCACAAAACACCCGTTGCTTAGGGGCTAGCAGAAGTTTCTGCATACTGGTAGTCTAGCTGAGTAGGTAATGCTTTTTGAAAGGTGATTACAAAATAATTTTATTACTGTAATATTTAGAGGCACTAGATCATTGATTATGGGGTATTATGAGTGAAAGAATTCACTGAAGAGTGTCTCTGGTATAATTGGCACCCAATCACTAATTGGACATTATGAAGGAAGAGTAACAACTGTAATGTCAGTGTCATTATCAAATTCTGTCCCCCTCCCCACACACACATACACACACACACACAATGGGCAGCAGAATTCTTATAAAAGAAGGAATAATAACAGACAAACAATATGGCTCCAGGAAAAGAAAATCATGTGTAACAAATCTATTAAGCTTCAGCTCAAGAGTGATGACATCATGTAGGAAAGAGAAGCATTTGTGGACTGTATATAACTAGATCTGATAAAAAGCTTTCGACAAGGTTCCCCCATGAAAGACTTATGTGGAAACTTGAAAATATTAAGAGACTACATGGGACAAGTATAAAGTGGATAGAAAATTACTTCAAATGATGAGAAATGAGAACAGTAGCTAATGATGAAAAGTTGGTTTGGAAAACAGTAAAGAGTGGTGTGCCACAAGGGTCAGTACTATCACCAATATGGTATTGTTCATTGTTTATATAAATGATATTCTTGAAAAAATTGATAGCTACAACAGCCTATTTGCAGATAATGCTAAATTACAGAAAGAAATAAAAAGTTGCAAAGACTGTGAATATCTACAAAATGACCAATAAAATTTGTGAATGGAGCAAAAAATGGGAAGTTAAATTCGATGTAAGCAAATGTCATATGATGGAGATGTGCAGAAGTGAATAGAAGACCACATTGGACATACAAGGTAGAAAACGAATATATTAAAAGGATCCAGGAAGAAAAGGATCTAGGAGTAGTAAAGCCAGATAACTTCCAACCAGAGAAGCATACAGGTAGAATATGGAGAACATTTACAGATTACTATGAAACATAGTACAGCTTCTTACCTCATGAACAAAAGTAAGATGAGAAAAATAATCCCTATGATAATAAGACCTAGATTGGAATATGCAGCAGTTGTGTAGTCTCTATGTAAGAAGCATGTAAACAAGTTAGGAAGAATACAAACAATAGCAACAAAAATGGTGGCAGAATTTGAGGAATTAAGTTATGAAGAAAGATTAGAAAAAATAGATTTACCAATACTGGAACAAAGGAGAGAAAGAGATTTGATAACTATCTACAAGTTGGCAAACAAAATGAAGTTGGTAATGACAAAACCATTACTAAAAGAGACAAGCAGTCATGACAGTAGAATGGGACACTCACATAAGCAGGGGAAAAGAAGATGTCTAAACAACACAAAGAATAGTTTTCCACAAAGACACACTGAAGTTTGGAATGGACTAAAAGAAGATATGTATAGTTTTGGCAACAAGTGTACACAAACTAAAGGAAAAATTAGATATGTATAGGTATGGAGATGGGACCACATGAGTGTAGCTCGGGCCCTGTAAATTACACCTAGGTAAATACACAACACAGTGCACACCGTGCATGGCTACATGGATTTGTTTCTGACCATTATAGAGATGTTGTGTGATGTTTCAATAAGTGTGATGCCAAGAATGGAGTGTTATCTGAACTAAATGTATACTATCTATGGTAAGAAATAGTGGTACAGATATTATAATAACTTTCTAATTAATTACTGATTTGAAAGGTATATAAAGACAGGTTGCCTGATGGGATCCCTCCTATTGTTCTCCAAAACTGTGCCTCCGTGCTTGCACCTTGCCTAGTCAAACTCTTTCAACTCTGTCAACATCTACCTTTCCTTCGTGCTGGAAGTTTGCCTACATTCAGCCTGTTCCTAAAAAGGAAGACCATTCTAATCCCTCAAACTACCGTCCTATTGCTTTAATTTCCTGCCTATCTAAAGTTTTTTAATCTATCCTCAAGAGGAAGATTCTTAAACACCTGTCACTTCACAACCTTCTATCTGATTGCCGTATGGGTTCTGTCAAGGCCGCTCTACTGGTGATCTTCTGGGTTTCCTTACTGAGTCTCAATCATCTCTTTTAGAGATTTTGGTGAACCTTTTGCTGTTGCCTTGGATATATCAAAAGCTTTTGATAGAGTGTGGCACAAAGCTTTGATTTCCAAACTACCTTCCTATGGCTTGTGTCCTTCTCTCTGTAACTTCATCTCAAGTTTCCTTTCTGACCATTCTGTTGCTGCTGTGTTAGATGGTCACTTTTTTTTCCTAAATCTATTAACAGTGGTGTTCCTCAGGATTCTGTCCTGGCACCCACTCTCTTCTTATTATTCATCAATGACCTTCTAAACCAAACTTCTTGTCCTATCCACTCCTACACTGATGATACCATCCAGCACTTTTCCACATCTTTTCATAGACGTCCAACCCTTCAAGAAGTAAACATTTCACGCAGGGAAGCCACAGAACACTTGAGTTCTGATCTTTCTAAAATTTCTGATTGGGGCAGAGCAAACTTGGTATTGTTTATTGTCTCAAAACTCAATTCCTCCATCCATCAACTCGACACAACCTTCCAGACAACTATCCCCTCTTCTTCAGTGACACTCAACTGTCCCTCTTCTACACTGAACATCCTCGGTCTGTCCTTTACTTATAATCTGAACTGGAAACTTCACATCTCATCTCTAGCTAAAAACAGCTTCTATGAAGTTAGGCGTTCTGAGACATCTCTGCCAGTTTTTCTCACCCCTCCCACTGCTAACTCTATACAAGGGCCTTATCCGTGCATGTATGGAGTATGCTTCACACGTCTGGGAGGTTCTACTATTACTGCTCTTCTAGACAGGGTGGAATCAAAAGCTTTTCGTCTCATCAACTCCTCTCTTCCAGTTGACTGTCTTCAGCCTCCTTTCATCGCTGCAATATTGCATCTCTAGCTATCTTCTACTGCAGTTTTCAAGCTAGCTGCTCTTCTGATCTTGCTAACTGCATGCCTCTCCTCCTCCTGCAGCCTTGCTGCATAAGACTTTCTTCATTCTCTAACCCCTATTCTGTCCACCTCTCTAATGCAAGAGTTAACTGGTATTCTCAATGATTCATCCCTTTCTCTGGTAAATTCTGGAACTCCCTACCTGCTTCTGTATTTCCACCTTCTTATGACTTGAATTCCTTCAAGAGGGAGGTTTCAAGACACTTATCCTTTAATTTTTGACTACTGGTTTGGACCCTTTTCTGGAACTAGCATCACAGTGGGCTTTTTTTTTTATTGGATTTTTGTTGCCCTTGGCCAGTGTCCCTCCTATGTAAAAAAAAAAAAAAAGAAAAGAAAAAAGGGGGGGAAAGGGGAAAAAAAAAAAAATTAATTGCACTATCCTATGATCATATTGCATCAGATATTATATGAGGTTCCCAGAGCCAGAGTGATCTATGTGCCCTTGTGGTCAAAATTACTATTTTATTGCATTGTCTTCCCCAACCTTCCTAACGTGACGAGAGAGAGTGCAGACATCAGAATGGACCCCACATTAGGGTCAAAATCCATCCAAGTGAAATTATCCACAGAACCTTTTTGTCACGCTTGAGTGATAGCTATCAGTTGCTGGGGCCAGAGAGAATAACTCCCTCGCCACAGCAGCACGAGAAGAGTCAGCCAATGACAGCTCATGCAGTGATTCACGTGTCACACTGAGACACTTCCCCGCCACGACACCCACACACTTCACACTCTCCCTCCCTCCAGCCTGCTTGCTATCCATAAATAACAAGCTGCTATCTTAATTTTACTTTTACACAACACATAAGCCTTTCATTATTATGACGGACAACAACATACCCCTGAGGAGCCAGAAGCCACATTCCCAGATGCTTCTAAGATTTATCTTAGTGGGCTATGAACATCTTAGTGCTGGTAATTTTTTAAAGCAAAATCATTCGCAACTAAGAACCATGGAACATTCATAGCTATGAATGGGTCAGGGTTTTCATAGCTCACTAAGACAACAGTTTCTCCTCAACAACAACAACAATGTGAACATATCCTTGTCTGAAAATAAAATCAGAAAAAAAAACCTGAAAGTAAGCATTAAGATGGGTTTTATTATCAATATCAAGTAGTCTTCAAACACACTGAATAGTCTTTTGCTTTGAATAAATCATGTGTGTTTAACTGACTTGCTAGTTGAGTACTGAAATCACATATCTGGAAATTACACTCATTAATAATCACAGCAGCAACACACATGATCCAGTGTGTGTAGCCAACACAAACTAAGGCTAATTATAGTTAACCCAATCATTCCAAACATGACAATTGCAAATATAACTTTTTTTCATTATGTTCCTTAAAAAGAAAAAATAATTCTGTCAGGGCATTTTCTTTCACATTCACAAAAAAAAAAAAATAAAAATAAAAATAAAAAAATGTAAGTACAAAAGATGAGTGTTTCTTTTCTATGATCAATATCCCTGTGATAATAAGACAAGCAATTTTTTCCTAAATCTAGGTTCAAGATACATACTCATAAGAATATAAGAACATAAAAAATGGAAGCTGCAAGAAACCATCAGGCATACATGTGGCAGTTCCTGTATGAAATATACTTACCTATTTCCACCTATCTCTCCCCATCCATAAATCTTTAATTTTCTCTTAAAGCTTCCTAATGACCCAGCACCAACAACCTGATTACTGAGTCCGTTCCATTCATCTACCACTTTATTTGAGAACTGATTCCTTCCTATCTCTTTTTTAAACTAAATTTTTCAAGCTTAAAACTGTTATTTGTTGATCTATCCTGGTTACTAATCCTAAGAATTTTGCTTATATCCCCTGTGTTGTAACCCTTATAGCATTTAAAGACTTCTATCAGGTCCCCTCTCAACCTACATCTCTCTTAATGTAAATTTAACAGCTTCAATCTCTCTTTGTAAGGAATACTCCTCACTCCTTGTATCCTTTTAGCCATTCTCCTTTGTATTGATTCTAAAAGACCTATATACTTCCTGTAATATGGGGGACCAGAACTGCACAGCATAATATAGATGAGGTTTGACCAGCACCAAATATAACTTTAATATTACTTCGAGACTTCTACTTTTAACACTCTTAAAAATAAATCCTAATATCCTATTTGCCCTGTTTCTGGCCTCTATGCATTGCTTTCTTATATGGAATTTAGAGCTAACTATAAATTCTAAATCTTTTTGTACCCTAAACCTACCAGAGATTCATTGTTTATTGTGTACCTTCTGTGTGGATTTCCTCTACTTATGCTAAGTACTTTGCATTTCTTGATATTAAACTGCATTTGCCATCTGTCTGTCCATTCGTTCATCCTATCCAAATCTGCCTGCAAGGGGATGGCATCCAATTCTAATCTAATTAATCTACCTATCTTCGTGTCATCCTCAAATTTACTAACGTCACAACTAATTCCACTATCCAAGTCACTGATGTATATTAAAAACATCAATGGCCCTTATACTGATCCCTGTGGCACCCCACTAATTACTTAATCCCACTCGGATTTAGAGCTGTTTATTACGACTCTGTCGCCTGTCACTTAGCCACAACCTTATCCACCCTAACACCTTCCCATCTATTCCGTGTGCCCTAACCTTTCTCAGGAGCCTCTGATGGGGTACCTTGTCAAACACTTCACTGAAGTCCAGATATAGGATGTCATAACTATCACCATTATCTCCTGCCATGTAAACTTTACAGTAAAATCTTGACAAGTTTGTCAGGTAAGACTTCCCCTTCGTGAAGCTATGCTGTGACCAATTTATCAAGTTATGTTTGTCTAAATGTTCCCTAATGTTCTTTACTATTACTGACTTCATTATTTTTTCTACAACAGAAGTTAAGCTTAAATCTCCTTTCTTAAAGCTGGGTACTATATTCACTTGCCTCCACATTACCGGTATCTCAAGTGATTTCCTAAAGGCAGAAACTAACAGTTCACTAATAACGTCTTTGCATTCCTTAAGTACTCTGGGATATGAACTGTTCATGTTGACAAGTAGTTGGGTTTAGGAAGGGGGATAAAAACCCAGGGAGGAGTTAGGATTCTTTTAATCTCTAACGTTTCGGCTGAATAGCCATCCTCAGAGAGACTGATTTACATGAGTGAAAACACACTATTTATAACAACATACAAAATTTTCTCATTTGACATTCGTACAGAGTATTGCCATCCTGGCGTGTACCTCACCTAATTTAATTTTCCTAGTCAGGTGGCATTATCTGCCTATGTGACGAGCCTTTACTGGGGATTTTCCTTGTACCTGACCTGAGGGCCAATCTGGCGGAATTACCCACCCACCTGATAAAACCTTCTCTGTGATTAATGACTTCCCTAGTTGTTATGAGGGCTGCCTCTATAGCTTTTCTCATTCTTTTCTTCAATCCAACTTTAATTTCTTTAGCCTCTTCCCATTTTGGTAAGTGTTTACATTTTTCTATGTGCAATACAAGGGAGTTTGATGTGTTGTGTTTTAAAACACCTTTCCTATGCTCTGCTATTCTTGTTTTAAGTCCCCTGCCTGTTTCTCCTATGTACTGCTTTGTACAACCTTTGCATGGTATGCTGTACACTACGCTGTTATTATTAACAAGTCTGGTGTCTTTAGTCCTCGTTAGCTCACCAATTTTCTCTCCCGCTAATGTTGCTATTTTTAATCCTGTTCAAGACAAATATTTATTAATTATGGAAGCCTTGTCCGAATTTGGTACACATATATACCTCTCTCTTTCGCTGGTTGTACAGGGATCTTTATTCTCTTTGTTTTCAGTTGTTATTTTCTTTGCCTTATTCTTAAGCCTAACAAGGAGCCCTTCGGGATAACCCAGCTTTTTGAAAGTTGATATGATATATCGTATTTCTTGCTCTAGGAAGTTGTTGCTGCAAATTCTGAACGCTCTTAAGTAAAAATAAATAATCACACCAGATTTGACTCTCATGCTGTGGGTAGTGAATGAACGTCCAATAAGGACGATTTCATTCACTACCTTTCAGCCCACAGCATGAGAGTCAAATCTGGTGTGATTATTGTTTTTTACTTAAGAGCGTTCAGAATTTGCAGCAACAACTTCCTGACTAGGAAAATAAAATTAGGTGAGGTACACGCCAGAATGGCAATACTCTGTACTAATGTCAAATGAGAAAATTTTGTATGTTGTTATAGATAGTGTGTTTTCACTCATGTAAATCAGTCTCTCTGAGGATGGCTATTCAGCTGAAACGTTAGAGATTAAAAGAATCCTAACTCCTCCCTGGGTTTATATCCCCCTTCCTAAACTTAACTACTCTGGGATATATTTCATCTGGTCTTGGTGTCTTGAACTTTCTTAGCCTATCTATCACCTGTTCCACTATCTCCTTAATTATGGTAATATCTTTCAGCTTCTCATTCTCTTCTGCTCTAAAAATCTCACTATCCAGCATTTCCTGCATGTTTTCCTGGGTGAAGACAGTTAAAAAATACTTCTTCAGAATTTTACTAATCTACTCCCCAGAACTAACCAGCAACCTCAATCCTCACCAAACTTGTAGAACAATCAAGCACTTTCATTCATTGATGATACAAAATTCATTTCTTGGATTGGAATTTAGACTATCAGTTGTCAACTGGTTTTAAAGTGAGCCCTAACTTTCATTATGAAATCAGAAGCATCTGAGATCACTGTAGCACAATGGTGATAAGGCAGCATAGTGAAAACTGTGATGACAAAATGATTATGCTTATGAAGTGGTTAGTCTAGAAATAGTTCTGATATAAATTATAAAACTTGTGGCATGCAGTGAAGCAGAATTTATAGAGCAAGGGTGTCAGTTCTTTCCTTCCAAGCACAAAGTTTGTCTCTCATCAGTGGTATTACACATTACCAACAAATAGAAACAAAAGTGTTCAAAATTGTTATTTCTGACTCAAATCACTCCAATATGCCATTCAAAAATGGTGAAAAAAAATTGAAAGAATGTACAGATTTATAAATGCTTATCAAAGCTTTAATTATGCTTTATTCTGTCTCTCAAATCTCTAATATTAGAGTTACTAGTTTTAAAAGATTGGACTCCCAACTTTTTTATACAAGGCCCATGGATCTCATTTGGAGGAAAGTAGAGACAAGGATTTAATATGGTATACATTCACATTTGGAATCATTCCATCACATCTCAACCTCCAGGCTAGATATACAGAAGATGGTATAACTATTAATCATATGACCTTAATCATGTAAGATTAAAATGGAAATTAAAAAAGCTCTTCCCTGACAGGCAGTGAGGTTAAAAAAACTTTTCTCTGGCAGGTGGTGAGCTACAGCTACCTGGCTGCACCTCAAGGCCAAAGCCACTCCAAAGATGTGGTCTATGGGTCTAGTGCAGCAGCCAAGCCTCCTTCCTCTGGCCACAGCTTCTCTGCCAGATCTCCAACTCTTGGCCAGACACTTTCACTGGAAACTCAGAAATCTGGTCATACAGCAGCTCCTGGCCATGCCTCAGACCATACTCACCTCAGCACTACACCACCTGTTATTACGTTATTACTGCCTTCCAGTCCTCAAAATTATCTCACATTTCCTCTTCCCCATTAGTCCATTCCTCATCATTCTCTGCACCATCACCTTTTTTCTCCTCATCCTTCTCACCTTCTGCTCACTCATCATCTCCCCCACAACCATCACTCCCTCCTGCCTCTCCATTTACTCATCCTGAAGCCATATTTGCCATGCACCAAACTTCTGCCACAGTTCACCCTGCTGATCCCAGCCAATTTATCATCAAGGACTCCACTTTCCAGGTTAGTAAGTATTTGTGATTTCTCTCTCTCTCTCTCTCTCTCTCTCTCTCTCTCTCTCTCTCTCTCTCTCTCTCTCTCTCTCTCTCTCTCTCTCTCTCTCTCTCTCTCTCTCTCTCTCTCTCTCTCTCTCTCTCTCTCTCTCTCTCTCTTTCTCTCTCTCATTAAAAATGGTAATTTAGATTTGGGTCAATCTGTGAAAATACAAATAAGAAACAAATGCAAACACACACAAATGTACAAATTTGATTTTGGCTACCTTCTGTTCATTCATCTCCCTTTCCCCTTGTTTCTCCACCTTTTTATTTTTTGTTTGAGAGAGAGAGAGAGAGAGAGAGAGAGAGAGAGAGAGAGAGAGAGAGAGAGAGAGAGAGAGAGAGAGAGAGAGAGAGAGAGAGAGAGAGAGAGAGAGAGAGAGAGAGAGAGAGAGAGAGAGAGAGAGAGAGAGAGAGAGAGAAAATTGCCTCAGACCAGGGTATTTCCACTTGTATAGTCTTAAAACAGGCCATAGCCATTTTCTTCCATGTTCTTATTTGCTTCTACACACCTGCCATTATACCGTTCATGTTTCCCAATTTTCATTTTATAACCGTACAAACTGTTGCATCCCCTCTCTATACTTGCTCAAAAATATCTCATATTTTTCTTGCACTACTTTACCTTCAAATTGCTCTTTCCATTTAATTTTTCAATAAAACTTACTAAGCTCTGCAAAGTTTGCCTTAGCATAGTTCTGTCTCCAATTTCTGTATTGTTCTTTCCTGTGCAACACTGTTTCCTCCTGTAGTACTATCTCTATTGTCACATAATCACTTCTTCCCATTGAACTCAGACAATGTATACTTGGTCTACTTTCTGGGGTTTTCATAAACACTAAATCCAGCTGTGATGGTTCTTCTTCTCTTCTACATCTTATAGGCTCATTCACCCACTGTCTCGTTGTATTCACCATCATGGTTTGCATAAGTTCTTCACTCCATGACCCAACATTTTCTGTTACTTCCATCTCCTCCCAGTTAATTCTTTTAGTGTTGAAGTCACCTACTAAGAGTACTTTGTTACCTTTCCTTATCATTTCCTCCATACTATTTTTTTGTTTCTAGTTGCATACTTTTGAATTTATTAGTCTACCATGCATTAGTTTTTGGTGGTATGTATTTCACAATGATTTTCCTTTTTTCACATCTTTTGATCTTAATCACAACACTCATTGTTTCTACCATTCCATCACCATATTCCACTTCCTCAACAACAATATCCTTTTTTACCAATATCATCATTTCTCTTCCCTTTCCTTTTCTGTCCCTCTTCCATGTACTGTATCCTTCCTTTGCAAATCCCAACTTTATTTCCTCTTCTAGTTTGGTTCCTGTTAAACATACCACATCTGGTTTATTGTTCTTTAAATAGTCTTCAAGTTCCAGTAGGCTGAACACCAAACCATCTACATTAGTATACATAATCTTTAAACTTCTGTTTGGTGGTCTTGTGTGGCATCTTTGTGCCACCATTTCCTCACTTTCATGTCCACAACTTTCCTGTTCTCTATTCACTTTTTGACTTTTAGTTTACTTCTCTATTCTTTGTTCATGTCTCTTTTTATCCATATTTCCTTCAATCCTTTTGCTTTTGCCAATTTTCCTGTTCTTTGCAAGACATGTTCTGCTGCTGTTTGTGACATGATTCTTGTTTTACATTGGCTTTGTTCTATTTTTGTCATACTTTCCGATCCTGTAAACCTCTTCAATTTGTTCGACTCTCCCCTCTCCTTCCTCTGCCACTTCTGCTATAATTTCCTTAGTTCTTTTCACTTCTTTCTCTCTAGCTGTTTTCATGGGTAGGTTCTTTTCCTTGATCCCAAATACCACCATACACATCTTTCTCTGTACTGTGTCTCTCACAAGATTACTTTTTTCCTTTATTATTTTAATCACTTGCTTTTCCATATCCTTGTTGTTTCTGTTGCTGTTGCCTTGTTATGTCCTCCATGTCCACCTTTTGCTGTTCTCTCTCTTTCCAACCTTTGACTTCCTCTGTAACTAACTCTCACTCCTCCAACCCTAACCTCTCTTGCAAAGTTTTCTTTAATTCTTCATTCTCTTTCTTGAGTTTCTTAATCTCTTCACAGTATTTCTTATTTAAGTCCACTATTTTTGTCACCTCTTCTCAGTTCTTTGTTTTCTTTTTCCCTTTCCATCTCTATTATATCACTGGATATCTTTTTTTACATTGTCGCCACCCACTTCTGTTTCTTCCTTCCATGCCTTTATCATCGCTGTTAAGCTTCTTGTATTTTCACATTTTCTTCTTTAGTTATCCACATTCATGTATTTATATGAGCTACATTGAGATCCTCTTCCTTGAAGCCCTCAAAAATACTTGTATGTGTGTGTGTGTGTTAACCTAGTTGATTACACTTATCTAGTTGTGACATACTGTTCCATCATTACAGTGCGTGTGTCAAGGCTGAAGGAAGGACTTGGATAGTGAATGTGATAGTGTGGGTGATTGGGCCACTCAGGAAAAATTATACGATCAATCATACAAAAGTGTGATGCATGCTTCAAGTGCCAATGAAGAGCATTATGATAAGGATATATATATATATATATATATATATATATATATATATATATATATATATATATATATATATATATATATATATATATATATATATATATATATATATATATATATATATATATATATATATATATATATATATATATATATATATATATATATATGTATATATATATATATATATATATATATATATATATATATATATATATATATATATATATATATATATATATATATATATATATATATATATATATATATATATATATATATATATATATATATATATATATATATGTATATACACACACATTGTATAGGTCTTCTTGATAACTTGTTTTGCAGGGAAACTCCAGTTTCCTTCAACTTTATTCTTTCGTCAGTTGCTGTTTTGCCTATTTCTGCAGGCACCTTCAAGCTAAAAAAAACAATAAAATACTATGTAAAAGTTGTATATAATTCACATCATATGGCACTACACACAAAAAACAAAACACTACAAGCACCAAGATTATAAACTGGATTGACAGAAAACAATAAGTATCCACACACATCTTGCCTGTATGGCAATGAGAGAGGGACTGAAATAGTTGGGTTCCTACACTATGATAATGGTATTGGAACGGGCCTCCGAAACATTATCTTACAATATGTGATTGACTTGATGTTAAGTTATTATTCAGTACTGGATTTATGTGTGTAATATATATTGCCTCTAATAATTTTGTATCCATATTGGACTCTGTCTTGCGTAGTATTCTGAAATCTTTGTCACAAAAAGGGATGATCATGTTCATGTGAATGGGAACTTATTGCTGAAAATGATGGAACAGCTGGTTGATTATTAGTTCAAGGAGAAATACCTTTATGTTCAGCAATTCTATGTGCAAGGTTATGTCTAGTCTCATAAAGTTTGGTGGCATCCCTACTTCCTTGATGCCATTTTCCTATTGTTCTGTGCCAATAGAATGGAATACATCTACAACAAATAAGAGATAGCATATATCAGCGTTCCCTCACATATTCATGGTTTTGCATATTTGTGGAGTTTTCCCTAACCTAACCTAACTAATGGGGAGTTTTCAGAGTTGCCAGGTGTCACCACCAGCTCAGTCTTTCAGCCCAAAGAGCCCAAATTATTCTTTCAGTTATAAATTACAGTAACCCAAGATATAACGAACACATATGGGGGGAGAGTGGGTCACTTGAGATGAAAATTTGCTATATATGTGTATAGAGAGAGAGAGAGAGAGAGAGAGAGAGAGAGAGAGAGAGAGAGAGAGAGAGAGAGAGAGAGAGAGAGAGAGAGAGAGAGAGAGAGAGAGAGAGAGAGAGAGAGAGAGAGGCAGCAGACAGCAGCCTTAAATAGGTTGTTATACCTGAAATTTGGTAAATAGAAGTTCATTATATCAAGGGTTTATTGTACATATCAACTTATTCCCCTTTTATTTTATAGTGCACTGTATTTTTTAATTAAAATATCATGTACTATACATATAATAACTGTTTTTTATTGTCTTAAAGTGAATTGCTTAGTAAATGTGAGATGCATAGTTTAAGGTTTAAACTATAAATATAGGTAGTTCTGATCCTTATAAGGATGGTTTCCCATATTCACAGATTTTAACTATTTGCAGGAGGCTCTGGAATGTAACTCCCACAGATGGCAGGGAAACACTGCATATCTTCCCTCCCACAACAGCGATGCACTTAATGAATTGGGCCAAGATAATTAGTGAAAGCTTTCTGTGTTAAAGAGATGCAGCTAGTGAGCCAATATATATACTGATCGTTCAATTAATCCTTTATGTCATAAAACTTCTCTGAAAAAATCTAGTGAATAATTTTTCCTCTATCACTGCACTGTCCTTGATCTAAATTACATATTAAAACTACACATGATAATGTAATGATCAGTGTGCTTGGCTCACAAACCACATATATATATATGCTTGGCTTTTGTCTCCAAACTCTCCCCCATAGAGAGACTGTATTAACCTGCAGAAATAAAGCTATCATTCAGGGAAACTGGTTTGTTTGCCAAACAAACATTACATTGCTGAATATTCTGTGGCACAAAATGCTTTGTCAGGAATTGTGGCAATGATATTTCAATCCTTGTCTATGTATCCTACAATTTGTATGCTGAACATAAACCTTATCAACAAGTTTCTTGAGCTTCATATACTTTTATATATATTACACAAAGTCCATGACAACTGAAAAAAAAACTATGCAAATAATGCAATGTAGCAGTAGCATCAAGGTAACACCAGTCTGCTACTAGTACTGCTGCCATCCACCTTCTGACCTGCTCAGATGAAGCAGAAGCATTGTCCTCTTCAAAAGAATCCTCAGCCACCACACAAGACCGCTCATTGCTATAGTAGTGTTGGGAGTAGAAGTTGGGGTAGTGGACAGGAGGAAAGACACTGCCCTCACTCTGTGTTGAAAATATATGCTGCCATAAGATGGAGAAAATACTGAATCTGATACTGAAAGAAATAAAGAACAAAATTGTTTACAAAAATTTTATCATAATTGTTTATAATATCAAGAAAATCTACAGAACATAGGACAACTCTACAACAAGCAGGCTCCAGGCTCCAGGCTGGCAAGCTTGAATAGTCTACACATCATATAAACTTTTGACTGAATAAAGATTCAGATGTATCCATGCTATTTTACAGGATTTAAGCTTTTAACAATGATACAAGTTCCCCATCAAAGGAACAACAAACTAAAGTCAAGTATGCGATCTCCTTCACTTTGTGTGCCTTCTTGTTGCAGTAAAATAATGCTCAGCTTCATTTATCCAATTTTCATGGTCTAAACGAAACCTTTCTTATCAAAGATAATATAAGTTGTGGGATTTAGTTCACAATCAAATCAACATTTCTCTATTTTACCTACATCTGACATCTCTATTTATATGAATTTTTCTACAGCTACCCACCCACCAAGAGAAGAGTGCTGTGCAGATCTCCATCACCCACAATAAGTCCCTGAAATGCCTAAATAAACTTGGGATTCATGTTAAATAAAAACAAAACTCACTGGGACATAGTACACATTTGCAAGAGTCCAAGGCAAGACTATCCCACCATCTGTGTACCATGGAATGCTCCCAACAACTGGAGTTACCCACAACTGAGCTGCACTTGGTGCCAATAACCACTCATTCTCAGATACCCAACTCCTAAGCAAATCAGTGCTGCATCTGATTACCACTAGGACAATACTTAGTAAAAATGAACAAAGGTGGGGAGTTCCTCAGTCTATTACCATTACTGGGTAGGATACAGATGGAGAAATAGTACAAAAGACAGTTCAGTATTTAGTACAGTAGAGAACACTAACCCTCACCTATAGAAAGAGATCAGCCATCAATACTTTCAAAGGAATAATTTCATCACTTTTACGAAGAATTTGCCTTTAAGTATTTTTTAACCCCTTATATACCAAACCGCTAAAACGCATGCAAAACAAACTTTATGGAGAAACAGAATAACATTATCAAAAACATGTATTTTGAGTGTTTTTGATCATGTGATCTATAAAAACGCTTAAGTACATGCAAAGAACATTATGTTTGGGAAACAAAAGGACATTACGAGAAACGTGTATTATGAGTGTTTTTATAAGTTCCTTAAGTACCAAAAAGCTAAAACTCACAAATAACACTCTTTATTTAGAAAATAAAAAAATAAAAAAATAAAATAAATAGGATTTTTTTTTTTTTTTGTTATTCATCTTCATAGGTACCGAGATGACAAAATTCTGGGAAAATTCAGGGCAATTATGCGATAAAAGAATATTATCAAAAAAGTTAATTTCAGCTTTTTTTTTTTTCGGACTGTTATGTACTAAACCCTAAAGTGCATGCAAAGCCTCCAATATGAGGAAATTAAACGACCTTACCAAAAATCTGTGTTTTGTGTTTTTAAGCATGTTAGGCACCAAAACAATAAATAATAAGGAACTCACTCTATATGGGAATCCAAAACAAAGTTACTGAAAACGTGTCTTCTCAGTGTTTTACGTAGAAAAACGCTAAAACGGATGCAAACCAACCAATATCAAGAAGTAGAAAAACATTAACAACAAGGTATATTTTGAGTGTTTTTGAGCTTGTTACCTACAAAAAAAAACGCGAAAATTGATACAAAGCACTCTATATTGGGAAACAAAGGGACATTGCAAGAAAAGTGTATAATGAATGTTTTATAGTTCAAAAGAACCACAAGCCAAAAAACGCAAAAACTCGTGTATATGGAGAAGTCTCCTAGATACTAAAATGCTGAAACTCATGAATAGCACTCTTAATTGAGAAACAGAACAACTTTACTAAATGCGTGTATTTTGAGTGCTTTTCACATTCTTAGTTACCAAAAACCCCAAATTACATGCGAAAATAGCTTTGTGGGGAAAAAAAAAAAGACTTTACCAGAAAAGTGTCTTTTGAGTGTTTTTCAACGTGATAGGTAATAAAGCACTCAAAAGCAGGACAATCACATTATATTGGAATAAAAACATTTTTTTACCAAGAACTTGCCTTTAAATGTTTTTGAGCTCCTTATATACAAAACTGCTAAAACGCATGCAAAACACACTATGGAGAAACAGAATAACATTACCAAAACCTTGTATTTTGAGTGTTTTTGATCATGTTATCTATAAAAACGCTTAAATACATGCAAAGAACCTTATGTTTGGGAAACGAAAGGACATTACGAGAAACGTGTATTATGAGTGTTTTTAAGTTCCTTAAGTACCAAAAAGGTAAATCCCACAAATAACACTCTTTATTGAGAAAAAATAAATAAATAAATAAAAAAATAAAAAAAATAGGATTTTTTATTTTTCTTTATTTATCTTCATAGGTATCGAGATGCCAAAATTCTGGGAAAATTCAGGGCAATTATATGATAAAAGAATATTATCAAAAAATTTAATTTAATTTTAGCTTTATTTTCGGCCTGTTATGTACCAAACCCTAAAGTGCATGCAAAGCCTCTTATATGAAGAAATTAAACGACCTTATCAGAAATCTCTCTTTTGAGTGTTGTTCAGCATGTTAGGCACCAAAACAATAAATAATAAAGAACTCACTCTATATGGGAATTCTAAACAAAATTACTGAAAACGTGTCTTCTCAGTGTTTTACGTAAAAAAACGCTAAAACGGGTGCAAACAAACCAATATAAATAAATAGAAAAACATTACCAAAAAGGTATATTTTGAGTGTTTTTGAGCTTGTTACCTATAAAAAACACGAAAATTGATGCAAAGCACTCTATAATGGGAAAGAAAAGGACATTGAAAGAAAAGTGTATAATGAGTGTTTTATAGTTCAAAAGAACCACAAGGCAAAAAATGCAAAAACTAGTGTATATGAAGAAGTTTCGTAGATACCAAAATGCTAAAACTCATGAACAACACTCTTAATTGAGAAACAGAACAATCTTACTAAATGTGTGTATTTTGAGTGCTTTTCACATTCTTAGTTACCAAAACCCCAAATTGCATGCGAAGCCAGCTTTATGTGGGAAAAAAATGACATTACCAGAAAAAATGTCTTTTGAGTGTTTTTGAGCGTGTTAGGCAATAAAGCACTAAAAAGGAGGGCAATCACATTACATTGGAATAAAACCAATTTTGAGCTCCTTATATAACAAAACACTAAAACGCATGCAAAATACACTTTATGGTGAAACAGAATAACATTACCAAAAACATGTATTTATTGTGTTTTTGATCATGTTACCAATAAAAACGCTTAAATGACATTAACAGAAAAAATGTCTTTTAAGTGTTTTTGAGCGTGATATGCAACAAAGCACTAAAAAGCAAAAAAATCACATAACTTGGGAATAAAACTAACTTTTACGAAGAACTTGCCTTTAAATGTTTTTTAACTCCTTACATACCAAAACGCTAAAACGCATGTAAAACACCCTTTATGGAGAAACAGAATAACTACCAAAAATGTGTATTTTGAGTGTTTTTGATCATGTTACTTATAAAAACGCCTAAATACATGTAAAGAACCCTATGTTTGTATAAGAAAAGGACATTAAGAAAATCGTGTATTATGAGTGTTTTTAAGTTCCTTAAGTACCAAAAAGCTAAAACACACAAATAACACTTTATAGAGAAAAAAAAAATTTTATTCATCTTCATAGGTACCAAAATTCTGGAAAAATTCAAGGAAATTTTGTAAAAAAAATTCATTTAAAAAAAATATCTTTAGCTTTTTTCCAGAGTTATGTACCAAACCATGAAGTGCATGGAAAGCCACCTATATGGAGAAATTACTCGACTTTACCAGAAACCTGTCTTTTGAGTGTTTTTTCCAGCAATTTCAACAATATTACTGAAAACGTGTCTTTTCAGTGATTTACGTAGAAAAAAGCTAAAACGGATGCAAACCAACCAATATGAAGAAATAGAATAACATTTTCAAAAAGACATATTTTGATGTGTTTTTGAGCTTCTCACCTACAAAAAATGCGAAAATGGATGAAACGCACTCTATATTAGGAAAGAAAAGGATATTACGAGAAACGTGTATAATGAGTGTTTTATAGTTTTAAAAGAACCACAAGGCAAAAAACTAAAAAAACTCGTGTACATAAAGAAGTTTCTTACATACCAAAATGCTGAATCTCATGAATAACATTTTTAATTAAGAAACAGAACAACCTTACTAAATGCCTGTATTTTGAGTGTTTTTCACATTCTTAGTTACCAAAACCCCAAATACCATGCGAAACTAGCTTTATGTGGGAAAAAAAAAATATATTACCAGAAAATGTCTTTCGAGTGTTTTTGAGCGTGTTAGGCAATAAACCACTAAAAAGCAATCACATTACATGGGAATAAAACCAACTTTTACCAAGAACTTGCCTTTAGGTGTTTTTGAGCTCATTACATACCAAAACGCTAAAACACATGCAAAACACCTTTTATGGAGAAACAATAACATTACCAAAAATATGTATTTTGAGTGTTTTTGATAATTTTCTCTATAAAAACGCTTAAATACATGCAAAGAACCTTATGTTTGGGAAACGAAAGTACATTACGAGAAATATGTATTATGAGTGTTTTTTAGTTCGTTAAGTACCAAAAAGCTAAAACCCACAAATAACACTCATTATTTAGAAAAATATATAAATAAAAATAAAAAAATAGGATCTTTTTTTTTGTTATTCATCTTCATAGGTACCGAGATGCCAAAATTCTGGGAAAATTCCGGGCTATTATATGATAAAAGAAAATTATCAAAAAAGTTAATTTTAGTTTTTTTTCGGACTGTTATATACCAAACCGTAAAGTGCATGCAAACCCTTCTATATGAGGAAATTAAACGAACTTAAAAGAAATCAGTCTTTTGAGTGTTTTTCAGAATGTTAGGCACCAAAACGATAAATAAATAAGGAACTCACTCTATATGGGAATCCAAACAAAACTACTGAAAACGTGTCTTCTCAGTGTTTTACGTAGAAAAACGCTAAAACGGATGCAAACCAACCAATTTAAAAAAAAAATAGAAAAACATTACCAAAAAGGTAAATTTTGAGTTTTTTTGAGCTTGTTACCTACAAAAAACGCGAAAATTGATGCAAAGCACTCTATATTAGGAAATAAAAGGACATTGCAAGAAAAGTGTATAATGAGTGTTTTATAGTTCAAAAGAACCAAAAGGCAAAAAACGCAAAAACTTATGGATATTTTCCTAGTTTAGTTTAGTTTTCCTTAGTTTCCTAGATACCAAAATGCTGAAACTCATGAATAACCTTCCTAATTGAGAAACAGAACAACCTTACTAATTGCGTGTATTATGAGAGCTTTTCACATTCTTAGTTACCAAAACCCAAAATTGCATGCGAAACCAGCTTTATGTGAGAAAAAAATGACATTACCAGAAAAGTCTTTTGAGTGTTTTTGAGCCTGATAGGCAATAAAGCATTAAAAAGCAGGGCAATCACATTACATTTGAATAAAACCAATTTTTAATAAGAACTTGCCTTTAAGTCTTTTTGAGCTTCTTATATACCAAAACACTAAATCGCATGCAAAATACACTTTATGGTGAAACAGAATAAAATTACCTAAAACATGTATTTTGAGTATTTTTGATCATGTTATCTATAAAAACGCTTAAATACATGTTTGGGAAACAAAAGGACATTACGAGAAACGTATATTATGAGAGTTTTTAAGTTTAAGTGCCAAAAATCTAAAACCCACTCTTTATTTAAAAAAATAAATAAATAAATAAAAAAATAAAAAAAATAGGATTTTTTTTTTGTTATTCATCTTCATAGGTACCGAAATGCCAAAATTCTGGGAAAATTCAAGGCAATTATATGATAAGAGAATATTATCAAAAAAGTTGATTTTAGCTTTTTTTTTCGGACTGTTATGTAGGAAACCCTAAACTGCATGCAAACCCTCCTATATAAGGAAATGAAACGACCTTACCAGAAATCTGTCTTTTCATTGTTTTCAGCATGTTAAGCACCAAAATGATCAATAATAAGCAACTCACTTCATATGGGAATCCAAAACAAAATTACTGAAAACGTGTGTTCCCAGTGTTTTACGTAGAAAAACGCTAAAATGGATGCAAACCAACCAATATCAAGAAATAGAAAAAACATTAACAACAAGGTATATTTTGAGTGTTTTTGAGCTTGTTACCTACAAAAAAAACGCTAAAATTGATACAAAGCACTCTATATTGGGAAACAAAGGGACAATGCTATAAAAGTGTATAATGAGTGTATTATAGTTCAAAAGAACAACAAGGCAAAAAACGCAAAAACTCGTGTATATGGAGAAGTTTCCTAGATACCAAAATGCTGAAACTCATGAATAACACTCTTACTTGAGAAATAGAACAACCTTACCAAATTCGTGTATTTTGACTGTTTTTCATATTCTTAGTTACCAAAAACCTAAATTTCATGCGAAACCAGATTTATGTGGGAAAACATGACATTTCCAGAAAAATGTCTTTTGAGTGTTTTTGAGCGTGATAGGCAATAAAACACTAAAAAGCAGGGCAATCACTATTCATTGGAATAAAACCAATTTTTACCAAGAACTTGCATTTAAATGTTTTTGAGCTTCTTATATACCAAACCGTTAAAACGCATGGAAAACAAACTTCATGGAGAAATAGAATAACATAACCAAAAACATGTAATTTGGGTGTTTTTATCATTTTATATATAAAAAACGCTTAAATACATGCAAAGAACATTATTTTTGGGAAAGAAAAGGACATTACGAGAAACGTGCATTATGAGTGTTTTTTTTTAAGTTCCTTAAGTACCAAAAAGCTAAAACCAACAAATAACACTCTTTATTTAGAAAATAAAAACAAAAAATAGGAATTTTTTTCATCTTCATAGGTACCGAGATGCCAAAATTCTGGGAAAATTCAGGAAAATTATATGAACAAAAGAATATTATCAAAAAAGTTAATTTTAGCTTTTTTTTTCGGACTGTTATGTACCAAACCCTAAAGTGCATGCAAAGCCTCCTATATGAAGAAATAAAACGACTTTACCAGAAATCTGTCTTTTGAGTGTTTTTCAGCATGTTAGGCACCAAAACGATAAATAATAAAGAACTCACTCTATATGGGAATCCAAAAGAAAATTACTGAAAATGTATCTTCTCAGTGTTTTACGTAGAAAAACGCAAAAACTCGTGTATATAAAGAAGTTTCTTAGATACCAAAATGCTGAAACTCATGAATAACAATTCTAATTGAGAAACAGAACAACCTTAGCAAATGCTGTATTTTGAGTGTTTTTCATATTCCTAGTTAGCAATACCCAAAATAGCATAAGAAACTAGCTTTATGAGCGAAAAAAATGACATTATCAGAAGTGTCTTTTAATTATTTTTGAGCGTGTTAGGCAATGAAGTACTAAAAAGCAGGGCAATCACATTACATGGGAATAAAACCAACTTTTTCCAAGAATTTGCCAATATGTGTTTTCGAGCTCCATACATACCAAACCGCTAAAACGCATGGAAAACAAACTTTATTGAGAAACAGAATAGCATTACCAAAAACACGTATTTTGAGTGTTTTTGATAATGTTATCTATAAAAACGCTTAAATACATGCAAAGAACCTTATATTTGGGAAACGTAAGGACATTACGAGAAACGTGTATTATGAGTGTTTTTAAGTTTCTTAACTACCAAAAAGCTAAAACCCCCAAATAACACTCGTTATTTAGAAAGAAATAAAAAAATAAAAAAAAATAAAAAAAAGATTTTCTATCTTTCTTTTTTTTTTTTTCATTCACCTCCATAGGTACCGAGATGCCAAAATTCTGGGAAAAATTAGGGCAATTATATGATAAGAGATTTTTATAAAAAAGTTGATATTAGCTTTTTTTCGGACTGTTATGTACCAAACACTAAAGTGCATGCAAAGCCTCCCATATGAGGAAATTAAACGACCTTACCAGAAATCTGTGTTTTGAGTGTTTTTCAGCATGTTAGGCACCAAAACGATAAATAATAAAGAACTCACTCTCTATGGCAAACCAAAAAAAAAAATTACTAAAAACGTGTCTTCTCAGTGTTTTACGTAGAGAAACGCTAAAACGGATGCAAACCAACCAATATCAAGAAGTAGAAAAACATTACCAAAAAGGTATATTTTGAGTGTTTTTGAGCTTGTTACCTACAAAAAAACGCGAAAATTGATACAAAGCACTCTATATTGGGAAACAAAGGGACATTGCAAGAAAAGTGTATAATGAATGTTTTATAGTTCAAAAGAACCACAAGCCAAAAAACGCAAAAACTCGTGTATATGGAGAAGTCTCCTAGATACTAAAATGCTGAAACTCATGAATAGCACTCTTAATTGAGAAACAGAACAACTTTACTAAATGCGTGTATTTTGAGTGCTTTTCACATTCTTAGTTACCAAAATCCCAAATTGCATGTGAAACTAGCTTTATGTGGGGAAAAAAAATGACATTACCAGGAAAGTGTCTTTTGAGTGTTTTTGAGCGTGATAGGCAATAAAGCACTAAAAAGCAGGGGAATCACTTTACATGGAAATAAAATCAATTTTTATCAAGAACTTGCCTTTAAGTGTTTTGAGCTCCTTATATACCTAAACGCTAAAATACATGCAAAACACACTTTATGGAGAAAGAGAATAACATTACCAAAACATATATTTTGAGTGTTTTTGATCATGTTACCAATAAAAACGCTTAAATACATGCAAAGAACCCTATTTTTGGGAAACGAAAGGACATGACGAGAAACGTGTATTATCAGTGTTTTTAAGATCATTATTTACCAAAAAGCTAAAAGCCACAAATAACACTCTTTATAGAGAAAAAATAGATAAATAAATACAATAAAATAAAAAAATACGATATTTTTTTCTTTCTTTTTAATCTTCACAGGTACCGAGATTCCAAAATTTGGGCAGAATTCAGGAAATTATGAGTCAATTATCAAAAAATTAATTATTTTTATTTTTTTCGTACTGTTATGTACCAAACCCTAAAGTGCATGCAAAGCCACCTATATGGGGAAATTAAACGTCTTTGCTAGAAAACTGTCTTATGAGTGTTTTTCAGCTTGTTAGGCACCCTAACGGTAAATAACATGCAAGTCACTCTATATGGAAATCTAAAACAAAATTACTGAAAAAGTGTCTTTTTCGGTGTTTTACATAGAAAAACGCTAAAACGGATGCAAACCAACCAATAAGAAGAAATAAAATAACATTACCAAAAAGGTACATTTTGAGTGTTTTTGAGCTTGTTACCTACAAAAAACGCGAAAATGGATGCAAAGCACTCCCTATTGGGAAACAAAAAGACATTACGAGAAACGTGTATAATGAGTGTCTTATTATTTTTGAGCAAAAAAACTTGTGGTTCAGAAGAACCACAAGGCAAAAAAAAACGCAAAAACTCGTGTATATATGGAAGTTTCTTAGATACCAAAATGCTGAAACTCATGAATAACAATATTAATTGAGAAACAGAAGAACCTTACCAAATGCGTATATTTTGAGTGTTTTTCACATTCTTAGCAAAACCCCAAATAGCACACGAAACTATGTTGGAAAAAGAATGACATTACTAGATGTGTCTTTTGAGTGTTTTTGAGCGTGTTAGGCAATAAATCACACACACACACACAAAAAAAAAAACAAAAAACAAAACAGGGCAATAACATTACATGGGAATAAAATCAACTTTTACCAAGAACTTGCCTTGAAGTGTTTTTGACCTCCTTACAAGCCAAAACGCTAAAACGCATGCAAAAAACTCCTTTATGGAGAAGCAGAATAACATTACTAAAAACATGTGTTTTAAGTGTTTTTAAGTGTTTTTAAGTGTTCCTTAAGTACCAAAACGTTAAAACCCAAAAATAACACTCTTTATAGAGAGAAAAAAAAAAAAAAAATAAATAAATAAAAAAATATCTTTTTTTTCATATTGATTTTCATAGGTACCAAAATGCCAAAATTCTGCCAAAATTCAGCGAATTTATGTGGAAAAAAAGAACATTATCAAAAAAGTTAATTATAGCTCTTTTTTCGGATCTTTATGTACCAAACTCTAAAGTGCATGCCACCTATATGAGGAAGTTAAACGACTTTACCAGAAACCTGTCTTTTCAGTGTTTTTGAGCATGTTAGGCACCAAAACGATAAATAATATGGAAGTCAGTCAATATGTGAATCCAAAACAAAATTACTGAAAACGTGTCTTTTCAGTGTTTTACGTAGAAAAACGCTAAAACGGATGCAAACCAACAAATACGAAGAAATAGAATAACATTACCGAAAAGTGTTTTTGAGCTTTTTACCTACAAAAAACGCGCAAAAAGATGGAATGCACTCTATATTGGGAAGCAAAAGGACATTACGAGAAACGTGTATAATGAGTGTTTTATAGTTTCACAAGAACCACAAGGCAAAAAACGCAAAAACTCGTGTATATAGAGAAGTTTCTTACATACCAAAACGCTAAAACTCATGAATAACACTTTTAATTGAAAAACAGAACTACCTTACCAAATGTGTGTATTTTGAGTGTTTTTCACATTCTTAGTTACGAAAATCCCAAATTACATGCGAAACTAGCTTTATGTGGGAAAAAAATGACATTATCAGAAAAGTGTATTTTGAGTGTTTTTGAGCGTTATATGCAACAAAACACTAAAAAGCAAAATAATCACATTACACTGGAATAAAACCAAAATTTACGAAGAACTTGCCTTTAAGTTTTTTTTAACTCCTTACATACCAAAACGCTAAACGCATGGAAAACAACCTTTATGGAGAAACAGAATAACATTACCAAAAACATGTATTTTGAGTGTTTTTGATCATGTTACCTATAAAATCGCTTAAATACATGCAAAGAAATGTTTGTGAAACGAAAGGACATTACGAAAATCGTGTATTATGAGTATTTTTAAGTTCCTTAAGTACCAATAATCTAAAACCCACAAATAACACTCTTTATTGAGAAAAAAATAATAAAAAAATAGATTTTTTTTTGTTATTCATCTTCATAGGTACCGACATGCCAAAATTCTGAGAAAATTCAGGGAAATTATGTGAAAAAACAAAAAAAAAATAATTCTAGCTTTTTCCGGAGTTATGTACGAAACCCGGAAGTGCATGCAAAGCCACCTATATGGGGAAAATTACACGACTTTACAAGAAACATGTCTTTGGGTGTTTTCAGCAATTTCAACAATATTACTGTAAACGTGTTTTTTTCAGTTTTAGCGTAGAATGCTAAAACGGATGCAAACCAACCAATAAGAAGAAATAGAATAACATTACAAAAAAGTTGAGTGTTTTTGAGCTTGTTGCCTACAAAAAACGCAAAAATGAATGCAAAGAAGTCTATATTGGGAAACAAAAGTATATTACAAGAAAATTGTATAATGAATGTTTTAATAGTTTTCAAAAACCATAAGGCAAAAAACGCAAAAACTCGTCTATATGGAGATTTTCTTAGATACCAAAATGCTGAAATTCATGAATAACACTTGTAATTGAGAAACAGAACAACCTTACCAAATGAGTGTATTTGAGTGTTTTTCGCATTCTTAGTTACCAGAACCCGAAATTACATGCGAAACTAGCTTTATGTTGGAAATAAATGACATTACCAGAAAAAAAGTGTCTTTTGAGTGTTTTTGAGCTTGTTAGGCAATAAAGCACAAAAAAGCAGGGCAATGACATTACATGGGAATAAAACCAACATTTACCAAGAACTTGTCTTTAAGTGCTTTTCAGCTCCTTACATACTAAAATGCTAAAATGCATGCAAAACACCCTTTATTGAGAAACAAAATAACATTACGAGAAACATGAATTTTCAGTGTTTTTGATCTCTTACGTATAAAAACGCTTAAATACATGCAAAGAACTCTATGTTTGGGAAACGAAAGGACATTACGAGAAACGTGTATTATGAGTGTTTTTAAGTTCCATGAGTACGAAAAGAGTTAAAACCCACAAATAACAGTCTTTATAGAGAAAATAAATAAATAAATTAAATTTAGGATTTTTTTTTTGTTATTTATCTTCATAGGTACCGAGATGCCAATATTCTGGCAAAATTTAGGGAAATTATTTGAAAAAAATAATATTTTGAAAAAAGTTAATTTTAGCTTTTTTTTTGGACTGTAATGTACCAAACCCTAAAGTGTATGCAAAGCCACCTACATAAGGAAATTAAACGACTTTACCAGATACCTGTCTTTTGAGTTTTTTTCGGCAAGTTAGGCACCAAAACGATAAATAATATGGAAGTCACTCTTTATGGGAATCCAAAACAAAATTACTGAAAACGTGTCTTTTTTAGTGTTTTACTTAGAAAAACATTGAAACGGATGCAAACAAACCAATATGAAGAAATAGAATCATATTACTAAAAAGTTATATTTTGAGTGTTTTTGAGCTTGTTACCTACAGAAAACGCGAAAATAGTTGCAAAGCACTCTATATTGGGAAAGAAAAGGACATTACGAGAAACGTGTATAATGAGTGTTTTATAGTTTCACAAGAACAACAAGGCAAAACACGCAAAAACTCGTGTATATGGAGATGTTTCTTAGATACCAAAATGCTGAAATTCATGAAGAACACTCTTAATTGAGAAACAGAACAACCTTACCAAATGGGTGTATTTTGAATCTTTTTAACATTCTTACTTAGCAAAACCCCAAATTGCATGCAAAACTAGCTTTGTGTGAAAAAAAATATTACCAGAAAATTGTCGAGTTTTTTTGAGCGTGTTAGGCAATAAAGCACTAAAAAGCAGGGCAATCACATTACATGGGAATAAAACCAACTTTTACTTGCCTTTAAGTGTTTTTAAGCTCCTTACATACGAAAACGCTAAAACGCATACAAAACAAGTATTTTGAGTCTTTTGTAAGATTGTTACGTAAAAAAAACGCCTAAATGAATCGGAAATATCGTATATGGGAAAAATTAAAAGATATTACGAGAAACGTGTTTTATGAGTGTTTTTGATTTTCGTGGTATCAAAAGGGTAAAACGCATGAAAAACACTCTATATGGAGAAACAGAACAATACTGCCAAAAAAAAGAAAACTGCATTTTGAGTGTTATGACATTGTTAGTTACCAAAAAGCCAAAACTCATGCAAAGACCCATATATAGATATATGAAACGACTCAAAAACACTCAAAATATACCTTTTTGGTAATGTTTTTTTCTATTTCTTGACATTGGTTGGTTTGCATCCATTTTAGCGTTTTTCTACGTAAAACACTGGGAACACACGTTTTCAGTAATTTTGTTTTGGATTCCCATATAAAGTGAGTTCCTTATTATTGATCATTTTGGTGCTTAACATGCTGAAAACACTGAAAAGACAGATTTCTGGTAAGGTCGTTTCATTTCCTTATATAGGAGGCTTTGCATGCAGTTTAGGGTTTGGTACATAACAGTCCGAAAAAAAAGCTAAAATCAACTTTTTTGATAATATTCTCTTATCATATAATTGCCTTGAATTTTCCCAGAATTTTGGCATTTCGGTACCTATGAAGATGAATAAAAAAATAAAAAAATCCAATTTTTTTATTATTTTATTTATTTCTTTTTTTCCAAATAAAGAGTGGGTTTTATGTTTTTGGTACTTAAACTTAAAAACACTCATAATATACGTTTCTCGTAATGTCCTTTTGTTTCCCAAACATAAGGTTCTTTGCATGCATTTAAGCGTTTTTAGAGATAACATGATCAAAAATACTCAAAATACATGTTTTTGGTAATTTTATTCTTTTTCATTATAAAGTGTATTTTGCATGCGTTTTAGTGTTTTGGTATATAAGGAGCTCAAAAAGACTTAAAGGCAAGTTCTTATTAAAAATTTGTTTTATTGAAATGTAATGTGATTGCCCTGCTTTTTAGTGTTTTATTGCATATCAGGCTCAAAAACACTCAAAAGACTTTTTTCTGGTAAAGTCATTTTTTTCTCACATAAAGCTGGTTTCGCATGCAATTTGGGGTTTTGGTAACTAAGAATGTGAAAAGCTCTTAAATTACACGCATTTAGTAGGGTTGTTCTGTTTCTCAATTAGGAATGTTATTCATGAGTTTCAGCATTTTAGTATCTCGGAAACTTCTCCATATCCAGAAGTTTTTGCGTTTTTTGCCTTTTTGTTCTTTTGAACTATAAAACACTCATTATACACTTTTCTTGCAATGTCCTTTTATTTCCTAATATAGAGTGCTTTGCATCAATTTTCGTGTTTTTTATAGGTAACAAGCTCAAAAACACTCAAAATATACCTTTCTGGTAATGTTTTTCTATTATTTTTAAATTGGCTGGTTTGTATACGTTTTAGCGTTTTTCTACGTAAAACATTGAGAAGACACTTTTTCAGTAGTTTTGTTTGGATTCCCATATAGAGTGAGTTCCTTATTTATTTATCGTTTTGGTGCCTAACATTCTGAAAAACACTCAAAAGACAGATTTCTTTTAAGGTCGTTTAATTTCCTCATATAGGAGGCTTTGGATGCACTTTAGGGTTTGGTACATAACAGGCCGAAAAAAAACTAAAATTAACTTTTTTTGATAATATTCTTTTATCACATAATTACCCTGAATTTTCCCAGAATTTTGGCATCTCCGTACCTATGAAGATAAATAAAGAAAAAAAAAAAATCTTATTTTTTAATTTTTTATTGATTTATTTATTTTTTTCTCAATAAAGAGTGTTATTTGTGGGATTTACCTTTTTGGTACTTAAGGAACTTAAAAACACTCATAATACACGTTTCTCGTAATGTCCTTTTGTTTCCCAGACATAAGGTTCTTTGCATGTATTTAAGCGGTTTTATAGATAACATGATCAAAAACACTCAAAATACAAAGTTTTTGTAATGCTATTCTGTTTCTCCATAAAGTGTGTTTTGCATGCGTTTTATCAGTTTTTTATATAAGGAGCTCAAAAACACTTAAAGCCAAGTTCTTGGTAAAAAATGGTTTTATTCCAGTGTAACGTGATTGTCCTGCTTTTGAGAGCTTTATTACCTATTACGTTGAAAAACACTCATAAGACACTTTTCTGGTAAAGTCGTTTTTTTTCCCCACAAAGCTATTTTTTGCATGTAATTTGGTGTTTTTGGTAACTAAGAATGTGAAAAGCACTCAAAATACACGCATTTAGTAAGGTTATTCTGTTTCTCAATTAAGAGTGTTATTTATGAGTTTCAGCATTTTGGTATAAAAGAAATCTCTCCATATACACGAGTTTTTGCGTTGTGGTTCTTTTGAAGTATAAAACACTCATTATACACTTTTCTTGCAATGCCCTTTTGTTTCCCAATATAGAGTGCTTTTGCTTTCTTGTTTTTGTAGGTAAAAAGCTCAATAACACTCAAAATATACTTTTTTGGTAACGTTTTTCTATTTCTTGATATTGGTTGGTTTGCATCCGTTTTAACGTTTTTCTACGTAAAACACTGAGAAGACACGTTTTCAGTAACTTTGTTTTGGATTCCCATATAGAGTGAGTTCCTTATTATTTATCGTTTTGGTGTCTAACATGCTTAAAAACACACAAAACACAGATTTCTGGTAAGGTCGTTTAATTTCCTCATATTGGAGGCTTTGCATGCACTTTAGGGTTTAGTACATAACAGTCCGAAAAAAAAAAAGCTGAAATTAACTTTTTTGATAATATTCTTTTATCACATAATTGACCTGAATTTTCCCAGAATTTTGGCATCTCGGTACTTATGAAGATGAATAACAAAAAAAAAAAAAAAAATCCTATTTATTTTATTTTTCATTTTTTATTTTCTAAATAAAGAATGTTATTTGTGGGTTTTAGCTTTTTGGTACTTAAGGAACTTATAAATACACTCATAATACACGTTTCTCGTAATGTCCTTTTGTTTCCCAAACATAATGTTCTTTGCATGTACTTAAGCGCTTTTTATAGATCACATGATCAAAAACACTCAAAATACATGTTTTTGGTAATGTTATTCTGTTTCTCCATGAAGTTTGTTTTGCATGCGTTTGAGTGGTTTGGTATATAAGGGGTTAAAAAATACTTAAAGGCAAATTCTTCGTAAAAGTTGGTTTTATTCTCATGTAATGTGATTATTCTGCTTTTTTATTGCTTTGTTGTATATCACGCTCAAAAACACTCAAAAGACACTTTTCTGGTAATGTCATTTTTTTCCCAAATGATGCTAGTTTCGCATGTAATTTGGCAATTTTGTAACTAAGAATGTGAAAAAAACTCAAAATACACAATTTGGTAAGTAGTTTCGTTTATCGATTAAAAGTGTTATTCATGCATTTCATCATTTTGGTATGTAAAAATTTCTCTATATACACGAGTTTTTGCGTTTATTGCCTTGTTATTCTTTTGAAACTATAAAACACTCATTATACACGTTTCTCGTAATGTCCTTTTGTTTCCTAATATAGAGTGCTTTACATCCATTTTTGCATTTTTTGTAGGTAACAAGCTCAAAAACACTCAAAATATATTTTTTTGGTAATGTTATTCTATTTCTTCATATAGGATGGTTTGCATCTGCTTTAGCATTTTTCTACGTAAAACACCGAAAAGACACGTTTTCAGTAATTTTGTTTTGGATTCACATATTGACTGATTTTCATATTATTTATCGTATTGGTGCCTAACATGATGAAAAACACTGAGAAGACAGGTTTCTGGTAAAGTCGTTTAACTTCCCTATATAGGTGGCTTTGCATGCATTTTAGGTTTTGGTACATAACAATCAGAAAAAAAAAACTATAATTAACTTTCACGATAATGTTTTTTTTTTTTATATAAATTCCCTGAATTTTGGCAAAATTTTTGGCAATTCGGTACCTATGAAGATGAAAAAAAAAAAAAAAAATTCCCAATTTTTTATTTTTTCATTTATTAATATTTTTTTTGTAAAACGTGTTATTTGTGGGTTTTAGCTTTTTCGTACTGAAGGAACTTAAAAAACACTCATAATAGACATTTCTCGTAATGTCCTTTCGTTTTCCAAACATAAGGTTCTCTTTGCATGTATTTAAGCGTTTTTATAGATAGCATGATCAAAAACACTCAAAATACATGTATTTGGTAATGTTATTCTTTTTCTTTATAAAATGTATTTTACATGCGTTTTAGCGTTTTGGTATGTAAGGAGCTCAAAAACACTTAAGGGCAAGTTCTTGGTAAAATTTGGTTTTATTCCCATGTAATGTGATTGCCCTGGCTTTTAGTGCTTTATTGCGTAACACGCTCAAAAACACTGAAAAGACATGCAAAGCCTCCCATATGAGGAAATTAAAGACCTTACCAGAAATCTGTCTTTTGAGTGTTTTTCAGCATATTAGGCACCAAAACGATAAATAATAAGGAACTCACTCTATTTGGGAATCGAAAAGAAAATTACTGAAAACGTGTCTTCTCAGTGTTTTACGCAGAAAAAAACGCTAAAACTGATACAAATCAACCAATATGAAGAAGCAGAAAAACATTACCAAAAAAATGTATATCTTGAGTGTTTTTGAGCTTGTTACCTACAAAAAAAAAAAAACGCAAAAATGGATACAAAGCACTCTATATTGGGAAACAAAGGGACATTGCGAGAAAAGTGTATAATGAATGTTTTATAATAAAAAAAAAAAAAAACACACAAGGCAAAAAACGAAAAAAACTCGTGTATATGGAGAAGTTTCCTATATACCAAAATGCTGAAACTCATGAATAACACTTAATTGAGAAACAGAGCAACCTTACTAAATGCGTGTCAAAAACACTAAAAGGCAAGTTCTTCGTAAAAGTTGGTTTTATTCCCATGTAATGTGAATGCCCTGCTTTTTAGTGCTTTATTGCCTAACACGCTCAAAAACACTCAAAGACACTTTTCTGGTAATGTCATTCTTTTTCCACATAAAAGCTAGTTTCGCATGGAATTTGGGGTTTTGGTAACTAAGAATGTAAAAAAACACTCAAACTACACGCATTTAGTAAGGTTGTTCTGTTTCTTGATTAAGAGTGTTATTCATGAGTTTCAGTATTTTGGTATCTTAGAAACTTCTCCATACAGTCGAGTTTTTGCGTTTTTTGCCTTGTGATTCTGGTGATTCTATAAAACACTCATTATATACGTTTCTCGTTATGTCATTTTTTTTTTCCTTATATAGAGTGCTTTGCATCCATTTTCGCGTTTTTTTTTATTTAATAATCTCAAAAACACACAAAATATACTTTTTTTGGTAATGTTATTTTATTTCTTCATATTAGTTTGGTTTGCATCCGTTTTAGCGTTTTTCTACGTAAATCTTTTAAAAGACACGTTTTCAGTCATTTTCTTTTGGATTTACATATAGAGTGACTTTCATATTATTTATCATTTTGGTGCCTAACATGCAGAAAAACACTCAAAAGACAGGTTTCTTGTAAAGTCATTAAATTTCATCAGATAGGTGGCTTTGCATACACTTTTTGGTTTGGAACATAACTCCGAAAAAAAAGGTAAAATGAACTTTTTCGGTAATGTTTTTTCCACATAATTTCCCTGAATTTTGGCAGAATTTTGACATCTTGGTACCTATCAACATCAATAACAAAAAAATAAAAATGCTATTTTTTTATTTATTTTTTTCTCTATAAAGAGTGTTATTTGTAGTTTTTAACGTTTTGGTACTTAAGGAACTTAAAAACATTCACAATACACATTTTTCGTAATATCCTTTCGTTTCCAAAATATGGGGATCTTTGCATGTATTTAAGTGTTTTTATAGGTAACATGATAAAAAACACTCAAAACACTTATTTTTGGTAATGTTATTCTGCTTCTCCATAAACGAGTGTTTTCCATGCGTTTTAGCGATTTGGTATGTAAGGAGCTGAAAAACACTTTAAGGCAAGTTCTTGGTAAAAGTTGGTTTTATTCCAATGTAATATGATTGCCCTGCTTTTTAGTGCTTTATTGCCTAACACGCTCAAAAACACTGAAAAGATACTTTTGGTAATGTCATTTTTTTCCCACATAAAGCTAGTTTCGCATGCTATTTAGAGTTTTGGAAAAGAATATGAAAAAGCACTCAAAATACACGCATTTGGTAATGTTTTTCTGTTTCTCAATTAAGATTTTTATTCATGAGTTTCAGCATTTTGGTATCTAAGAAACGTCTTTATATACACGAGTTTTTGCGTTTTTTGCCTTGTGGTTCTTGTGAACCACAAGTACTTCAGCCCGAAAATAATAAGACACTCATTATACATGTTTCTCGTAATGTCCTTTTTTTTTTTTTTTTTTCCAATAGGGAGTGCTTTGCATCCATTTTCGCGTTTTTTGTAGATAACAAGCTCAAAAACACTCAAAATATACCTCTTTGGTAATGTTATTCTATTTCTTCATATTGGTTGGTTTTCATCTGTTTTAGCGTTTTAGTAAGTAAGTAAGTAAGTAAGTAAGTAAGCTTTATTGTCACATTGAATTACATACAACATGAAAATCTTCTTGGCTTGCTCAGTAGCTCATCCACATAATATAATATAATATACTAAAAATAATACATCATTAAAAATACACACTCACACACATAAAACAAAAGTTAGCGGGAAGCAAAGGAATTGAAGAGATCTATACTCTTAGGAATAAAGGTATTTTTAAATCTAGTAGTTTGCAGCTTTGGGAGGGCAAGTCTTTTACCAGATCTCAGGAACTTGTATTGGCAGTGCAGTGGATGCTGGACATCATTCATAATTTTATTTAGTTGTTTCATCACCATCATAATATATATATATCATCTAGGGAATCAGTTCTAGCTTTAAGTTTACCAGCGTTCTTTACAATTCTTTTGAGTTTATTTCTATCTTTACATGTTAAGGATCCATACCATACTGTAATAGCAAAGCTCAAAATGGATTAAATTACTGATTTATAAAATAGTGATAATATTGATTGATCTATATGGATGTTTTTCAATATTCTTAGAAAATTAATTCTCTGTTTACATTTTTTGTATAATTTAATTGTATTTGAAGATCCTGTTAATTTGTCATCAATTATTACGCCAAGATATTTATATTCATGTACTCTTTCAACTTTGTCATTGGCTATGACTAGTGGATCTGGAATTGTGTTAATTGTACGGAAATCAATTATCATTTCTTTTGTTTTCTTTACATTTAGATTTAAAAAAGTTATTATTGCACCATGTAACAAAGTCTTCAACTTGCTTCAGGAACTCTCGTGAATCATCATTATTGATTTTTCCCACTATTGCCGTGTCATCTGCATATTTAATTATAGAACAACTTTTATATTTACTTCTGCAGTCATTTGTGTACAATACAAAAAGTAGTGGAGCCAGAACACAACCTTGGGGTGCCCCTGTATTTGTTATAGCAATGTCTGATTTAACATTTTTAAGTTTTGTATATTGTGAACGCATTGTTAGGTAACTATGTATCCATTTAATGAGTTTTCTGTTTACATTTAATGCTAGTAACTTTTGTAACAATATGTGGGGTTGGATGGTGTTAAAAGCGCTACTAAAATCTATAAAAAGAATGCGAACCTGTGTATTTCGATTCTCTAAGTGTTCATGGATAGGGTGAAGTAACGTTAATATAGCATCTTGAACACATCTGTTTTCACAATAAGCAAATTGAAAGTTATCTCGCTCTGAGTCTAAATATTTACAGAGATGTGGTTTTACATTGTGCTCCAAACATTTCATAAGAATTGGGGTTAGTGCGACAGGTCTTAAATCATTTAGCTCTTTTGGGTTGTTGGTTTTAGGCACTGGATTAACTTCAGATTTCTTCCACACATCTGGAATTACGAACTGATCAAGTGAAGCTTGGTAAAGTTTACAAACTGGATTAACAAGTTGTTCTGCACAGTTTTTCAATAACCTTGAACCTATACCATCTGGACCACCAGCTTTACCACACTTAATTCGTTTCAAAGAGCGTCTTGTATCTTCTTCTGTGATAGTTATATGGTCTGACTCAATACTATTTGCAAGTGACATAATATTGTTACATTCTTCATTAAAATCATGGATATCAAATCTAGAGTAAAAAGAATTTAATTCATTTACATATTCTTGAGGATTTGACGGGTCTATTCTCTGTTTTCTCTACGTAAAACACCGAAAAGATACGTTTTCAGTAATTTTGTTTTCGATTCCGAAAAAATATTGCCAGAATTTTGGCATCTTAGTACCTATGAAGATGAATAAAAAAAAAAAAAAAAAAATAATAATAATAATTTTTTTATTTTTTTTCTTTATAAAGAGTGTTATTTGTGGGTTTTAGCTTTTTTTGGTACTTAAGGAACCTAAAAACACTCATAATACACGTTTCTCGTAATGTCCTTTCGTTCCTAAAAAATAGGGTTCTTTGCATGTATTTAAGCGTTTTTATTGGTAACATGATCAAAAACACTCAAAATACATGTTTTTGGTAATGTTCTTCTGTTTCACCATAAAGTGTATTTTGCATGCGTTTTAGTGTTTTGGTATATAAAGAGCTCAAAAACACTTAAAGTCAAGTTCTTGTTAAAAATTGGTTTTATTGCAATGTAATGTTTTTGCCCAGCTTTTTAGTGCTTTATTGCCTAACACGCTCAAAAACACTGAAAAGACATTTTTTCTGGTAATGTCATTTTTTTCCCACATAAAGCTGGTTTCGCATGCAATTTGGGGTTTTGGTAACTAAGAATGTGAAAAACACTCAAAATACACGTATTTAGTAATATTGTTCTGTTTCTCAATTAAGAGTGTTGTTCCAGAGTTTCAGCATTTTAGAATGTAAGAAACTTCTCTATATAAACGAGTTTTTACGTTTTTTGCCTTGTAGTTCTTGTGAAACTATAAAACACTCATTATACACGTTTCTTGTAATGTCCTTTTGCTTCCCAATATAGAGTGCTTTCCATCCATTTTCGCGTTTTTTGTAGGTAACAATTTCAAAAACACTCAAAATATACCTTTTAGGTAATGTTATTTTATTTCTTCATATTGGTTGGTTTGCATCCGTTTTAGCGTTTTTCTACGTAAAACACGGAAAAGACACGTTTTTAGTAATTTTGTTTTGGATTCCCATATAGATTGATTTCCATGTTATTGATCGTGTTGGTTCCTAAGATGCTGAAAAACACTCATAAGACCGTTTTTTCGCAAAGACGTTTAATTTACCCTTACAGGTGGCTTTGCATTCACTTTACGGGTTTGGTACATAACAGTCCGAAAAAAAGCTAAATTTAACTTTTTTGATAATGTTCTTATTTTACATAATATCCTGAATTTTGCCAGAATTTTGGCATATTGGTACCTGTAAAGATGAATAAGAAAGAAAAAAAAATATCGTATTTTTTTTGTTTATTTATTGTTTCTCAATAAAGAGTGTTATTTGTGGCTTTTAGGTTTTTGGTAATTAATGAACTTAAAAACACTCATAATACACATTTCTCGTAATCTCCTTTCGTTTCCCAAAAATAGTGTTTTTTTTCATTGTATTTAAGCGTTTTTATTGGTAACATGATCAAAAACACTCAAAATACATGTTTTTGTTAATTATATTCTGTTTCACCATAAAGTGTGTTTTGCATGCGTTTTAGTGTTTTGGTATATAAGGAGTTCAAAAACACTTATAGGCAAGTTCTTGGTAAAAATTCGTTTTACTCCAATGTAATGTGATTGCCCTCCTTTTTAGTGCTTTATTGCCTATCACGCTCAAAAACACTCAAAATACACTTTTCTGGTAAATCATTTTTTTTCCCACAAATCTATTTTCGCATGCAATTTGGGGTATTGGTAACTAAGAATGTTAAAAGCACTCAAAATACACTCATTTAGTAAGGTTGTTCTGTTTCTCAATTAAGAGTGTTATTCATGAGTTTCAGTATTTTGGTATCTAGGAAATCTCTCCATATACACGATTTTTCCGTTTTTTGCTTTGTGGTTCTTTTGAACTATAAAACACTCATTATACACTTTTCTTGCAATGTCCTTTTGTCTCCCAATATAGAGTGCTTTGCATCAATTTTCAAGTTTTTTGTAGGGAAAAAGCTCAAAAACACTCAAAATATACCTTTTTGGTAACGTTTTTCTATTTCTTGATATTGGTTGGTTTCCATCCGTTTTAACGTTTTTCTACGTAAAACACTGAGAAGACACGTTTTCAGTAACTTTGTTTTGGATTCCCATATAGAATGAGTTCCTTGTTATTTATCGTTTTGGTGTATAACATGCTAAAAAACACTCAAAACACAGATTTCTGGTAAGGTCGTTTAATTTCCTCATATTGGAGGCTTTCCATGCACTTTAGTGTTTGGTACATAATAGTCCGAATAAAAAAGAAGCTGAAATTAACTTTTTTAATAATATTCTTTTATCACATAATTGCCCTGAATTTTCCTAGAATTTTGGCATCTCGGTACCTATGAAGATAACAAAAAAAAAAAAGAAAATAATAATAATTTTCTTTATTTTTTTTATTTGGTTTTATTTTCTAAATAAAGAGTGTTATTTGTGGGTTTTAGCTTTTTGGTACTTAAGGAACTTAAAAAAAAAACACTCATAATACACGTTTCTCGTAATGTCCTTTTCTTTCCCAAACATAATGTTCTTTGCATATACTTAAGCGTTTTTATAGATAACATGATAAAAAACACTGAAAATACATGTTTTTGGTAATATTATTCTGTTTCTCCATAAAGTTTGTTTTTCATGCGTTTTAGCTGTTTCGTATATAAGTTGTTAAAAAACACTTTAAGGCAAATTCTTCGTAAAAGTTGGTTTTATTCCCATGTAATGTGATCGTTCTGCTTTTTAATGCTTTGTTGCATATCACGCTGAAAAACACTCAAAAGACACTTTTCTAGTAATGTCATTTTTTTCCCACATGAAGCTTGTTTCGCATGTAATTTGGCATTTTTGTAACTAAGAATGTGAAAAACATTCAAAATACAGAATTTCGTAAGGTAGTTCTGTTTATCGATAAAAAGTGTTATTCATGCATTTATTCATTTTGGTATGTAAGAAATTTCTCTATATACACAAGTTTTTGCGTTTATTGCCTTGTGGTTGTTTTAAAACTATAAAACACCTATTATACACGTTTCACGTAATGTCCTTTTGTTTCCTAATATAGAGTGCTTTACATCCATTTTTTGCATTTTTTGCATTAATAAGCTCAAAAACACTCAAAATATATCTTTTTGGTAATGTTATTTTATTTCTTCATATAGGATGGTTTGTATCCGCTTTAGCGTTTTTCTACGTAAAATACTGAAAAGACACGTTTTCAGTAATTTTCTCTTGGATTCACATATTGACTGACTTCCATATTATTTATCGTTTTGGTGCCTAACATGCTGAAAACACTGAAAAGACAGGTTTCTAGTAAAGTCGTTTAACTTCCCTATATAGGTGGCTTTGCATGCACTTTAGGGTTTGATACATAACAATCCGAAAAAAAAGCTATAATTAACTTTTATGATAATGTTCTTTTTTCCACATAAATTAACTGAATTTTGGTAGAATTTTGGCATCTTGGTTCCTATGAAGATGAATAACAAAAAAAAAAAAGTCCCATTTTTTAATTTTTTAATTTATTATTTATTTTTCTAAAGAGTGTTATTTGTGGGTTTTATCTTTTTGGTACTGAAGGAACTTTAAAATCACTTATAATACACGTTTCTCGTAATGTTGTTTCGTTTCCCAAACATAAGGTTCTTTGCATGTATTTAAACGCCAAAATGCATGCAAACCACAATATAAAGGGAACAATAAAGATGTCTAGAATCGCGTCTTTTGAGTATTTATGGAGTGGCGGTGACGTAGAATCACGAATCCTATGTTAAATTGCCTATATTTTTTTTTTCATTAAAAATGCATTTAATCAGGAAGGATAGACCAACAATTTTTTCTATATATTGTTTTTTTTCATGTAAAATGGTAAAAAAAAAAAAAATATTTCTACGAAAAATATTTAAAAAAAATGTTATAACATATTTAAAAAAAAAAACTCCAAACAAAAATTTTGATAGCACATTTTTTTGTCTTATATAGTTTAAAAAGCTGCAATAGCCTGTATATGTGTAACAGGAAGAGTAACGATCATTTTTACATCCGAAAATTCGCTACTTTGAGATATGAAGCGATAATGTTTAAAGGGGTACTATAATTCATTTATTGCAGCTAGGGACGTAAAATTCACATGATATAAACATCAGGATATGTTGAAAATTTGAAAACGAAACGATATTTCCAGAAACATGTATTTTTTAGTATTCATAAGCGTGTTAGTCACCAAAACGCTAAAAAAAAAAAACATGGAAAACTCCGACTATGGGAAAACCAAACATCATTAGCAAATACGTGTCTACTAAATGGGATAAGAAATGACATTTCCAGAAACATGTGTTTTGAGTGTTTATGAGTGTTCTAGGCAACAAAACGCTTAAAAGAATGGTAAGGACCTTGTAAGAGAAAACAAAACATTACAAAACACTTGATTTATGAGTATTTTTGAGCTACTTACATACCATATCGTTAAAACGCATACAAAACACGTTTCTTGTAATGTCACTTCATTTCCCCATATAATAGGCTTTGCACGCATTTTGGTGATTTCACAGCTAACAATTTGAAACTAGCGTTTTGTTACGTAAGAAGTTAAGAAATCCTCAGAAGACACTTTTTTTTATAATTTTGTTCTATTTTATAATGAAGTGTGATTTCTTGGCTTTTTTTTAATGTTTTGGTGCGTAACACGGTGAAAAATACTCAAAAGAAACATTTTTCGTAATGTTTCTTTTTTTTTTTTATTTAGGGAGTTTTGCAGACATTTTCGCCTTTTGGTACCTAACAATATTAAACACGGAAAATACCTTTTTTTTTTTTGTGTGTGTGTGTGTAATATTATTCTGTTTCTTAAATATGAGTAGTGTTTTGGTACCTAAGAAGGTCAATAACACTTATAATACACGTTTCTCGTAATGTTCTTTAGTTTCCCCATGAATTATATTTTTCATGCATTTTGTCTTTTTCTAAGTAACAATTAAAGAAAAAAAAACACTCAAAATACACGTTTTTGGTAATGATCTCTTCATGCATTTTACCATATTCATACCTAAAACGAAGACATTCATAATACAAGTTTCTCGTAATGTCTTCTCGTTTCATGATAGAGTACTTCTGTATGAATTTTCTACATAAGAAGATGAAAAACACTCAAAATACACGTTTTTGATAAAGTGATAGTGTTTCTCGATTTTTTTTTGTGTGTGTTTTAGCGTTTTGGTACATAAGAATAAAAAAAAAAAAACAGTGAATGTATACGTTCAAAGTATTTCATTTTTTTTTTTTCCATAGAGGGTGCTTTATATGCTTTTTATCGTTTTGGTGCTTAGAACGCTCATAAACACTGAAAAAAAAGAAAACATTTCTGGAGGTCTCGTTTTATTTTTCCATATTGGATGCTTTGCACGGATTTTGTCCTTTACGTATCTAAGAATGTTAAATACACTCAAAATGCATGTTTTTGGTAAAGTTGTTATGTTTCTCTATTTAGAGATTTTTAGGTACCAAAAAATGCTGAAACGCATGAATAGTACTCTCTATCGAGAAATACAAGAGAATTACCAAAAACGTGCATTTTTTTAGGTTTTTCCACATTATTAGGGACCAAAACGCCAAAATGCATGCAAAACAACTATATTGAGGAAATTAGACAACACCAGAAACGTGTCTTTTGAGAGTTTTTGAGGCACTAATACGCTAAAAATTATAAAAAGCACTCTATATGGAAAACAAAACATTACGAAAATAGTGTATTTTGTGAGTTTTTCACCTTGTTAGGTTAAAACACCAAAATTAATCGAAATCCTTTGATATGTGGAAACGAAAAATAACATAACGAATAACATATAATATAAAAATAACATTACGAATAACGTATCTTTTCAGTGTCTTTGAGCTTTTTATGTAATAAAAAGCATGTGTTTTAACACATGCAAAACACCCTTTATGGAGAAAGAAAATAGTGTTTTGTGTGTTTTCTGCTTATTACGTAGAAAATCGCCAATATGCACACAAAGTATTTATTACGAAAAACGTGTATTAGGAGTGTTTTTTGAAGTTTTTGGATACTCCCCAAAAAATGCAAGAGTCATTCTATATGGAGAAAGAGATCAATATTACCAAGAACGTTTATTTTCAGTGTTTATCAAATTATGAGTTATTAAAACGCAAAAATGCATGCAAAGCCTCTTATATTAGGAAGGAAAACATCATTACAAATATATTTTTTTTCATGTTATGCACCAATCAGCAAAAAAAAAAAAAAAAATGCAAGCACTTTATATAGGAAAACAAACAACATGCCAAAATCGTGCCTTCTGTGTTTCTTTCAGCTAGATACGTACCAAAACGCTAAAACGCATGCAGAACACCCTTTATGTAAAAAGATGATAACATTACCCAAAACAAGTATTTTGAGTGTTTTTGAGATTGGTGGGAAGAAAAACTCCGAAATGCATGCAAAGTACTCTATTTGAGGAAACGAAAAGACATCAAGAGAAACTTGAATTATGAATATATTTTTTTACTTCTTAGGTACTAAAAGGCTAAAACGCATAAATAGCACTCTGTATGGAGAAACATACATTAAAATCTTGTATTTTTAGTGTATTTCACATTGTTATTTACCAAAACATAAACATGATGCAAAGTAGCTTGTATTTCGGAAAGGAAATGATATCTCCAGAAACATGTCTTTTGAGTGTTTATCAGCTTGCTAGGCAGAAAACGCTGTAAAGCATGGAAAGAACCATATATGAGAAAACAAAACATTTCCTGAAAGGTGTCTTTTGAGTATTTTTGAACTATTTGCTTATTAAAGCGCTTGTAAAACGCATGCAAAACATCATTTATGGAGAAACACAATACACAAAAAGGTGCATTTTATGTGTTTTTGAACTTGTTACGTAAAAAAAAAACACAATATACTCTATTAGGGAAAAAAGATAAATCATTACGAGAAACGTGTATTACGAGTGTTTTTGAGCTTTTTAGGTATCAAACAGCTAAAACTCATGAAGAGCACTCTACATGAAGAAACAAAACAAACTTTTTTTTTTTTTGTGTGTGTGTGTGTGTGTGTGTGTGTGTGTGTGCGTTTATCCCATTGGTAGGTACCAAAACGCCAAAGTGGATGGAAAAAACCTATCGGGAAACAAAACGATATTTCCAGAACATGTCTTTTGAGTGTTTGAATGTTAGGCACCAAAATGTGAAAAAAAGAATGGACAACTCTGTGGGAAAACAAAACAACATTACCAAAAAACGTGTTGTTTAAATGTTTTGATCTACTTATGTACCAAAACGCTAAAACGCAAGCAAAACACCATCTTTAGAAAAACAGAATATTACCAAAAACAAGTATTTTGAGTGTTTTCGAGTTTCTTAGGTGGCAAAACGCGAATACGCGTTAATATCACTCTATATGGAGAAACAGAACAACTTTACCAAAAACAAGAATTATAAGTTTTTTTTTTTTATTTTAGGTATCACATAGGGTACTTTGCAAGGAATTTTTGCCTCTCTTCCTATGTAATATTCTCCAAAACACTTAAAATGCACTTTTGTTATTTTTTTTTATTTATTTTTTTTATATTTTTTTTCATAAAGGGTGTTCTGCATGCGTTTTAGCCTTTTGGTACGTAAGTTGCTTGAAAACAATCAAAAGACACGTTTTTGTTAATGTTGTTTTATTTCCCCAAATAGGGTTCCTTCCATGTTATTTAGCGTTTTGGTGCATAACACGCTCATAAATACTCAAAAGACACGTTTCTGAATATGTTGTATTTTTTCATCATGTAGGGTACTTTGCATGGAGTTTGGCGTTTTGGTACTAAACAATGTGCAATACACTCAGACATTGGTTGGTTTACATTTGTTTTAGCGTTTTTCTACGTAAAACACCGAAAAGACACGTTTTCAGTAATTTTGTTTTTGATTCTAAAAGAATATTGCCAGAATTTTGGCATCATAGTACCTATGAAGATGAATAACAAAAAAATAATAATATTTTCTTTTTCTTTTTTTTTTTCTATAAAGAGTGTTATTTGTGGGTTTTAGCTTTTTTGGTACTTAAAAACTTAAAAACTTAAAAACTTAAAAATTAAGGAACTTAAAAACACTCACAATACACGTTTCTCGTAATGTCCTCATGTTTCCCAAAAATACGTTTCTTTACATGTATTTAAGCGTTTTTATTGGTAACATGATCAAAAACACTCAAAATACATGTTTTTGGTAATGTTCTTCTGTTTCACCAAAAAGTGTATTTTGCATGCGTTTTAGTGTTTTGATATATAAGGAGCTCAAAACACTTAAAGGCAAGTTCTTGTTAAAAATTGGTTTTATTCCAATGTAATGTGTTTGCCCTGCTTTTTAGTGCTTTATTGCCTAACACGCTCAAAAACACTCAAAAGACATTTTTTATAGTAATGTCATTTTTTACCCACATAAAGCTGGTTTCGCAATTTGGGGTTTTGGTAACTAAGAATGTGAAAAACACTCAAAATACACGCATTTAGTAAGATTGTTCTGTTTCTCAATTAAGAGTGTTGTTCCAGAGTTTCAGCATTTTAGAATGTAAGAAACTTCTCTATATACACGAGTTTTTACGTTTTTTGCCTTGTAGTTCTTGTGAAACTATAAAACACTCATTATACACGTTTCTCGTAATGTCCTTTTGCTTCCGAATATAGAGTGCTTTCCATCCATTTTCGCGTTTTTTGTAGGTAACAAATTAAAAAAACACTAAAAATATACCTTTTTGGTAATGTTATTTTATTTCTTCATATTGGTTGGTTTGCATCCGTTTTAGCGTTTTTCTACGTAAAACACGGAAAAGACACGTTTTTAGTAATTTTGTTTTGGATTCCCATATAGATTGACTTCCATGTTATATATCGTGTTGGTTCCCAAGATGCTGAAAAACACTCATAAGACCGTTTTCTGGCAAAGACGTTTAATTTACCAAATTGGCTTTGCATGCATGCATGGCTTTTGCATGCATGCATGGCTTTGCATGCACTTTACGGGCTTGGTACATAACAGTCCGAAAAAAAAGGTAAGTTTAACTTTTTGATAATGTTCTTATTTCACATAATTTCCTGAATTTTGCTCGAATTTTGGCATATCGGTACTTGTGATGATGAATAAGAAAGAAAAAAAATATCGTATTTTTTTTTATTTATTTATTGTATTCTCAATAAAGAGTTTTATTTGTGGCTCTTAGCTTTTTGGTAATTAATGAACTTAAAAGCACTCATAATACACGTTTCTCGTAATCTCCTTTCGTTTCCCAAAAATAGTGTTCTTTGCATGTTTTTAAGCGTTTTTATTGGTAACGTGATCAAAAACACTCAAAATACATGTTTTTGGTAATGTTATTCTGTTTCACCATAAAGTGTGTTTTGCATGCGTTTTAGTGTTTTGGTATATAAGTAGATCAAAAACACTTAAAGGCAAGTTCTTGGTAAAAATTCGTTTTACTCCAATGTAATGTGATTGCCCTCCTTTTTAGTACTTTATTGCCTATCACGCTCAAAAACACTCAAAAGACACTTTTCTGGTAAATCATTTTTTTTTCCCACAAATCTATTTTCCATTAAATTTGGAGTTTTGGTAACTAAGAATGTTAAAAGCACTCAAAATACACGCATTTAGTAAGGTTGTTCTGTTTCTCAATTAGGAGTGTTATACATGAGTTTTAGCATTTTGGTATCAAGGAAACCTCTCCATGTACACGAGATTTTGCGTTTTTTGCCTTGTGGTTCTTTTAAACTATAAAGCACTCATTATACACTTTTCTTGCAATGTCCTCTTGTTTCCCAATATAGAGTGCTTTGCATCAATTTTCGCGTTTTTTGTTGGTAACAAGCTTAAAAACACTCAAAATATACCTTTTTAGTAACGTTTTTCTATTTCTTGATATTGGTTCCTTTGCATCCGTTTTAGCGTTTTTCTATGTAAAACACTGAGAAGACATGTTTTCAGTAACTTTGTTTTGGATTCCCATATAGAGTGAGTTCCTTATTATTTATCGTTTTGGTGCCTAACATGCTAAAAAACATTCAAAACACATATTTCTGATAAGGTCGTTTAATTTCCTCATATTGGAGGCTTTCCATGCACTTTAGGGTTTCGTATAATTATAACAGTCGGAAAAAAAAAAAGAGCTGAAATTAACTTTTTTGTTAATATTCTTTTATCACATATTTGCCCTGAATTTCCCCAGAATTTTGGCATCTCGGTACCTATGAAGATGAATAACAAAAAAAAAAAAAATCATATTTTTTTATTTTTTTTTATTTTTCTTATTTTCTAAATAAAGAGTGTTATTTGTGGGTTTTAGCTTTTTGGTACTTAAGGAACTTAAAAAAAAAAACACTCATAATACACGTATCTCGTAATGTCCTTTTGTTTCCTAAACATAATGTTCTTTGCATATACTTAAGCGTTTTTATAGATAACATGATGAAAAACTTGTTTTTTGTAATGTTATTCTGTTTTTTCCATAAAGTTTGTTTTGCATGCGTTTTAGCGGTTTGGTATATAAGGGGTTATAAAACACTTAAAGGCAAATTCTTCGTAAAAGTTGGTTTTATTCCCATGTAATGTGATCGTTCTGCTTTTTAGTGCTTTGTTGTATATCACGCTGAAAAACACTCAAAAGACACTTTTCTAATGTCATTTTTTTTTTCAAACATGAAGCTACTTTCGCATGTAATTAGGTATTTTCTTAACTAAGAATGTGAAAAACACTCAAAATACACAATTTGGTAAGATAGTTCTGTTTATCGATTAAAAGTGTTATTCAAGCATTTAGTCATTTTGATATGTAAGAAATTTCTCTATATACACGAGTTTTTGCGTTTATTGCCTTGTGGTTCTTTTAAAACTATAAAACACACATTATACACGTTTCTCGTAATGTCCTTTTGTTTCCTAATATAGAGTGCTTTACATCCATTTTTGCATTTTTTTGTAACAAGCTCAAAAATACTCAAAATATATCATTTTTGGTAATGTTATTCTATTTCTTCATATAGAATGGTTTTTATCCACTTTTGCGTTTTTCTACTTAAAACACTGAAAAGACTTAAAACACTTAAAACACTTAAAACACTGAAAAGATTTCAGTAATTTTTTTTGGGGGGGATTCACATATTGACTGACTTCCATATTATTTATCGTTTTGGTGCCTAACATGAAAACATATACACGTATATGTTACGTGTATACGAAAACGTATTTGTTAATGTTCTTCTGTTTCTCCATAAAATGTATTTAGCATGTGTTTTAGCGTTTTGGTATGTAAGGAGCTCAAAAACACTTAAAGGCCAGTTCTTGGTAAAATTTGGTTTTATTCCCATGTAATGTGATTGCCCTGGCTTTTAGTGCTTTATTGTGTAACACGCTCAAAACACTGAAAAGACATGCAAAGCCTCCTATATGAGAAAATTAAAGACCTTACTAGAAATCTGTCTTTTAAGTGTTTTTCAGCATGTTAGGCACCAAAACGATAAATAATAAGGAACTCACTCTATGTGTGAATTCAAAAGAAAATTACTGAAAACGTGTCTTCTCAGTGTTTTACGTACAAAAACGCTAAAACTGATACAAACCAACCAATATCAAGAAGCAGAAAAACATTACCATAAATGTATATTTTGAGTGTTTTTGAGCTTGTTACCTACAAAAAAACGCGAAAATGGATACAAAGCTCTCTATATTGGGAGTCAAAGGGACATTGCGAGAAAAATGTATAATGAATGTTTTATAATTCAAAAAACCACAAAGCAAAAAACGCAAAAACTCGTGTGAATGCTGAAACTCATAAATAACACTCTTAATTGAGAAATAGAGCAACCTTACTAAATGCATGTCAAAAACACTAAAAGGCAAGTTCTTCGTAAAAGTTGGTTTTATTCCCATGTAATGTGATTGCCCTGCTTTTTAGTGCTTGATTGCCTAACACGCTCAAAAACACTCAAAGACACTTTTCTGGTAATGTCATTTTTTTTCTCACATAAAGCTATTTTCGCATGAAATTTGGGGTTTTGGTAACTAAGAATGTAAAAAAAAAAACACTCAAAATACACGCATTTAGTAATGTTGTTCTGTTTCTCGATTATGAGTGTAATTCATGAGTTTCAGTATTTTGGTATCTTAGAAACTTCTCCATACAGTTGAGTTTTTGCGTTTTTTCCTTGTGATTCTGGTGAAACTATAAAACACTCATTATACACGTTTCTCGTTATGTCCTTTTTTTTTTTTTTCCTTACATAGAGTGCTTTGTATCCATTTTCGCGTTTCTTTTCATGTAACAAGCTCAAAAACACACAAAATACACTTTTTTGGTAATGTTATTCTATTTCTTCATATTGGTTGGTTTGCATCCGTTTTAGCGTTTTTCTACTTAAATCTTTTAAAGGACACGTTTCCAGTAATTTTATTTTATTTTTTTTTATTTCCATATAGAGTGACTTTCATATTATTTATCGTTTTGGTGCCTAACATGCTTTTTGGTGCCTTTTACTTCCCAATATAGAGTGCTTTCCATCCATTTTCGCGTTTTTTGTGGGTAATAATTTCAAAAACACTCAAAATATACCTTTATGATAATGTTATTCTATTTCTTCATTTTGGTTAGTTTGCATCCGTTTTAGCGTTTTCTACGTAAAACACCGAAAAGACACGTTTTCAGTAATTTTGTTTTGGATTCCCATATAGATTGACTTCCATGGGTTTTATCGTGTTGGTTCCTAACATGCTGAAAAACACTCATAAGACAGTTTTCTGGCAAAGACGTTTAATTTCCCCATATAGGTGGCTTTGCATGCACTTTAGGGGTTTGGTATATAACAGTCCGAAAAAAAAAGCTAAATTTAACTTTTTTTTTCATAATGTTCTTATTTCCTGAACTTTGCCCGGATTTTGGCTCCTCGTTACCTGTGAAGATGAATAAGAATGAAAAAAAATCGTATTTTTTCATTTATTTCTTTTTCTTTTTTTTTTTTTTAATAAAGTGTATAATATGTGGCTTTTAAGTTTTTCGTACTTAATGAACTTAATGTCCTTTCATTTCCCAAAAATAAAGTTCTTTGCATGTATTTAAGCGTTTTTATTGGTAACATGATCAAAAACACTCAAAATACATGTTTTTGGTAATGTTATTCTATTTCACTATAAAGTGTATTTTGCATGCATTTTAGTGTTTTGGTATATAAAGAGCTCAAATACATTTAAAGGAGAGTTCTTGTTAGAAATTGGTTTTATTCCAATGTAATGTGATTGCCCTACTTTTTAGTGCTTTATTGCCTAACACGCTAAAAACACTCAAAGGACATTTTTCCGGTAATGTCATTTTCGTCCCACATAAAGCTGGTTTCGCATGCAATTTGGAGTTTTGGTTACTAAGGATGGGAAAAGCCCCCAAAATACACGCATTTAGTAAGATTGTTCTGTTTCTCAATTAAGAGTGTTGTTCCAGAGTTTCAGCATTTTGGAATGTAAGAAACTTCTCTATATAAACGAATTTTTGCGTTTTTTGCCTTGTAGTTCTTGTGAAACTATAAAACACTCATTATACACGTTTCTCGTAATGTCCTTTTGCTTCCCAATATAGACTGCTTTCCATCCATTTTCGCGTTTTTTGTAGGTAACTATTTCAAAAACACTTAAAATATACATTTTTGGTAATGCTATTTTATTTCTTCATATTGGTTGCTTTACATCCGTTTTAGTGTTTCTCTACGTAAAACACCGAAAAGACACGTTATTAGTAATTTTGTTTTTCATTCCCATATAGATTGACTTCCATGTTATTAATCGTGTTGGTTCCTAACATGCTGAAAAACACTCATAAGACCGTTTTCTGGCAAAGACGTTTAATTTCCCCCTATATGTGGCTTTCCATGCACTTTAGGGGTTTGGTACATAAGAGTCCGAAAAAAAAAAGCTAAATTTAACTTTTTTGATAATGTTCTTATTTCACATAATTTCCTGAATTTTGCATGAATTTTGGCATTTCGGTACCTGTGATGATGAATAAGAAAGAACAAAAAATATTGTATTTTTTTTTATTTATTTATTGTTTCTCAATAAAGAGTGTTATTTGTGGCTTTTAGCTTTTTGGTAATTAATGAACTTAAAAACATTCATAATACACGTTCCTCGTAATCTCCTTTCGTTTCCCAAAAATAGTGTTCTTTGCATTTGGTTAAAGCGTTTTTATTGGTAACATGATCAGAAACACTCAAAATACATGTTTTTGGTAATGTTATTTTTTCACCATAAAGACTGTTTTGCATGCGTTTTAGTGTTTTGGTATATAAGGAGCTCAAAAACACTTAAAGGCAAGTTCTTGGTAAAACTTCGTTTTCCTCCAATGTTATATGATTGCCCTCCTTTTTCGTGCTTTATTTTCTATCACGACCAAAACACTCAAAAGACACTTTTCTGGTAGTCTTTTTTTTTCTCCACAAATCTATTTTCGCATGCAATTTGGGGTTTTGCTAACTAAGAATGTGAAAAGCACTCAAAATACACGAATTTATTAAGGTTGTTCTATTTCTGAATTAGGAGTGTTATACATGAGTTTTAGCATTTTTGCATCTAGGAAACCTCTCCATATACACGAGATTTTGCGTTTTTTTGCCTTTTGGTTCTTTTGAACTATAAAACACTCATTATACACTTTTCTTGCAATGTCCTTTTGTTTCCCAATATAGAGTGGTTTGCATCAATTTTCGCGTTTTTAGTAGGTAACAAGCTCACAAACACTCAAAATATACCTTTTTAGTAACGTTTTTCTATTTCTTGATATTCGTTGCTTTGCATCCGTTTTATCGTTTTTCTACGTAAAACACTGAGAAGACACGTTTCCAGCAACTTTTTTTTGGATTCCCATATAGAGTGAGTTCCTTATTATTTATCGTTTTGGTGCCTAACATGCTAAAAAAAAAAAACACTCAAAACACATATTTCTGGTAAGGTCGTTTAATTTCCTCATATAGGAGTCTTTGCATGCACTTTAAGGTTTGGTACATAACAGTCCGAAAAAAACAAAGCTGAAATTAACTTTTTTGATAATATTATTTTATCATATGATTGCCCTGAATTTTCCAGGAATTTTGGCAACTCGGTGCCTATGAATATAAATAACAAAAAAAAAAAAAAAAAAATTCCTATATTTTTTATTTTTTTTATTTGTTATTTTCTAAATAAAGAGTGTTATTTGTGGGTTTTAGCTTTTTAGTACTTAAGGAACTTTAAAAAAACACTTATAATACACATTTCTCGTAATGTCCTTTTCTTTCCCAAACATAATGTTCTTTGCATGTATTTAAGCGTTTTTATAGATAACATGATCAAAAACACTCAAAATACATGTTTTTGGTAATGTTATTCTGTTTCTCCATAAAGTTTGTTTTGTATGCGTTTTAGCGGTTTGGTATATAAAGAGCTCAAAAACACTTAAACGCAAGTTTTTGGTATAAATTGGTGTTATTCCAATGTAATATGATTGGCCTGCTTTTTAGTGCTTTATTGCATATCACGCTCAAAAACAATTAAAAGTTAATTTTCTGGTAATGGCATTTTTTCCTCACATAAAGGTGGTTTTGCATCCAAAGATGGGTTTTGATAACTAAGAATGTTAAAAGCACTCAAAATACACGCATTTAGTAAGGTTGTTCTGTTTCTCAATTAAGAGTGTTATTCATGAGTTTCAGCATTTTGGTATCTAGGAACCTTCTCCATATTCACGAGTTTTTGTGTTTTTTGCCTTTTGGTTCTTTTGAACTATAAAAAATAATTATACACTTTTCTTGCAAAGTCCTTTTGTTTTCTAATATAGAGTGCTTTGCATCAATTTTCGCGTTTTTTGTAGGTAACAAGCTCAAAAACACTCAAAATATACCTTTTTGGTAATGTTTTTCTATTTCTTGATATTGGTAGGTTTGCATCCGTTTTAGCGATTTTCTACGTAAAACAAAGAAAAAACACGTTTTCAGCAATTTTGTTTTGGATTCTCTTATAGAGTGAGTTCCTTATTATTAATCGTTTTGGTGCCTAACATGCTGAAAAACTCTCAAAAACAAATTTCTGGTAAGGTCGTTTAATTTCCTCATATAGGAGTCTTTGGATGTACTTTAGGGTTTGGTACATAACAGTCCGAAAAAAAAGCTAAAATTTACTTTTTTGATCATTTTTGTTTTATCATATAATAGTTATGAATTTTCCCAGAATTTTGGCATCTCGGTACCTATGAAGATTAATAAAAAAAAAATCCTGTTGCTTTATTTTTTTACTTTTTTTTTCTAAATAAAGAGTGTTATTTGTGGGTTTTAGCTTTTTGGTACTTAAGGAACTTAAAAACACATATAATACACATTTCTCGTAATGTCCTTTCGTTTCGTAAACATAAGGTTCTTTGCATATATTTAAGCGTTTTTTATAGATAACATGATCAAAAAACTCTTAAAATATATGTTTTTGGTAATTTTATTCTGTTTCTCCATAAAAGGTGTTTTGCATGCGTTTTAGCGTTTTGGTATGTAATGAATTCAAAAACACTTAAAGGCAAGTTCTTGGTAAAAGTATTTTTTATTCCCATGTAATGTGATTGTCCTGCTTTTTAGTACTTTATTGCCTAACACGCTCAAAAACACTCAAAAGACACTTTTTTGGTAATATCTTTTTTTTTTTCCCACATAAAGCTAGTTTTGCATGGAATTTGGGGTTTTGGTAACTAAGAATGTGAAAAAAAAAAATTCAAAACACAGGCATTTAGTAAGATTGTTCTATTTCCTAATTAAAAGTATTATTCATGAGTTTCAGCATTTTGGTATGTAAGAAACTTTTCTAATACACACATTTGGTAAGGTATTTCTGTTCCAAAATTAAAAGTGTTATTCTTGAGTTTCAGCTTCTCTCTATAAAGAGTTATTTGTGGGTTTTAGCTTTTTGGTACTTAAGGAACTTAAAAACACTCATAATACACGATTTTCGTAATGTCCTTTCATTTTCCAAACATAGGGTTCTTTGCATGTATTTAGGCGTTTTTTGGTTAACATGATCAATATACATGTTTCTGGTGATGTTATTCTGTTTTTCCATAAAGGGTGTTTCGCATGCGTTTTAGCGTTTTGGTATGTAAGCTCAAAAACACGTAAAGGCAGGTTCTTGGTAAAAGTTGGTTTTATTCCCATATAATGTGATTGCCCTCTTTTTTAGTGTTTTAGTGCCTATCACGTTCAAAAACACTCAAAAGACACTTTTCTGGTAATGTCATTTTTTTCCCACATAAAGCTAGTATCGCATGCAATTTTTGGTTTTGGTAACTAAGAATGTGAAAAGCACTCAAAATACATGCATTTGGTATGGTTGTTCTGTATTTTTAATTAAGAGTGTTATATATGAGTTTCAGCATTTTGGTATCTAAGAAACTTCTCCATATACACCGAGTTTTTGCGATTTTTGCCTTGCGGCTGTTGTGAAACTATAAAACACTCATTATACACGTTTCTCGTAATGTCCTTTTGTATCCCAATATAGAGTGCTTTCCATCCATTTTTGCGTTTTTTTAAGGTAAGCTCAAAACACTCAAAATATACCTTTTTGGTAATGTTATTCTATTTCTCCATATTCGTTGGTTTGCATTCGATTTAGCGTTTTTCTACGAAAAACACTGAAAAGACACTTTTCAGTAATTTTGTGATGGATTCCCTCATTGAGTGACTTCCATATTATTTATCGTTTTGGTGCCTAACATGCTGGAAAAAAAAAAACACAAAAGACAGGTTTTTGGTAAGGACGTTTAATTTCTCCATATAGGTGGCTTTGCATGCACTTTAGGGTTTGGTACATAACAGTCCGGAAAAAAAGCTATAATTAACTTTTTTTCATAATGTTCTTTTTTTCACATAATGTCCCTGAATTTTGCCAGAATTTTGGCATCTTGGTACCTATGAAGATGAATAACAAAAAAAAATAAATAAATTCCTATCATTTTATTTATTTATTTTTTTCTATAAACAGTGTTATTTATGGGTTTTAGCTAAATGGTACTTAAAGAACTTAAAAACACTCGTAATACATGTTTCTCGAAGTGTCCTTTAATTTCAAAAACATAAGGTTCTTTGCATGTATTTAAGCGTTTTTATAGGTAACATTATCAAAAACACAGAAAATACATGTTTTTGGTAATGTTATTCTGTTTCTCCATAAAGGGTGTTTTGCATTCGTTTTAGCGTTTTGGTATATAAGGAGCTCAAAAACACTTAAAGGCAAGTTCTTAGTAAAAGTTAGTTTTATTCCCATGTAATGTGATTGCCCTGCTTTTTAGTGCTTTATTGGCTATCATGCTAAAAAAAAAAAAAAAAAAAAAACACTTAAAGGACACTTTTCTGGTAATATCATTTTTTTCTCACATAAAGCTACTTACACATAAAATTTGGGGTTTTAGTGACTAAGAATGTGAAAAACACTCAAAATACACGCATTTAGTATGTTTGTTCTGTTTGTCAATTTAGAGTGTTATTCATGAGTTTCAGCATTTTGGTATCTAAGAAACTTCTCCATATATATATGAGTTTTTGCGTTTTTTGCCTTGTGATTCTTGAGAATCTATAAAACACTCATTATACACGTTTCTCGTAATGTCCTTTTGTTAACCAATAGAGAGAGATTTGCATCCATTTTTGTGTTTTTTGTAAGTAAAAAGCTAAAAAAACACTCAAATTATACCTTTTTGGTAATCTTATTCTATTTCTTCATATTGGATGGTTTGCATCCGTTTTAGCGTTTTTGTACGTAAAACACGAAAAAGACACGTTTAAAGTAATTTTGTTTTGGATTCCCACATAGAATGACTTCAATATTATTTATTGTTTTGGTGACTAACATGCTCAAAACACTAGAAACACAGGTTTCTCGTAAAGTCGTTTAATTTCCCCATATAGTTGGCTTTGCAGGCACTTCATGGTTTGGTACATAACAGTCCGAAAAAAAAGCTGAAATTAACTTTTTTGATAATTTTTTTACACATAATTTCCCTGAATTTTGCCAGAATTTTGGCATCTCCGTACCTATGAAGAAGAATAACAAAAAAAAAAAAAAATCCTATTTTTTAATAATTTCTTTATTTTTTCTCTATAAAGAGGTTTTAGCTTTATGGAACTTAAAAACACGCATAATACACGTTTCTCGTAATGTCCTTTTCTTTCCTAGACATAGGGTTCGTTGCATGTATTTAAACGTTTTTAGAGGTAACATGATCAAAAACACTCAAAATACATGTTTTTGGTAATATTAATCTGTTTCTCCATAAAGGGTGTTTTGCATGTGTTTTAGCGTTTTGGTATATAAGGAGTTAAATAACACTTAAAGGCAAGTTCTTGGTAAAAGTTGGTTTTATTCCCATGTAATGTGATTGCCCTCCTTTTTAGTGCTTTATTGGCTAACTCTCTCAAAAACCCTCAAAAGACACTTTTCTGGTAATGTCATTTTTTTTCCCACATAAAGATAGTTTCGCATGCAATTTGGGGTTCTAGTAACTAAGAATGTGAAAAACACTTTATTTACACGCAATTAGTAATGTTATTCTGTTTCTTAATTAAGAGTGTTATTCAGGAGTTTCATCATTTTGGTACCTAAGAAAATTCTCCATATACACTAGTTTTTGCGTTTTTTGCTTCGTGGTTCTTATGAACCTATAAAATACTCATTATACATGTTTCTCGTAAAGTCTTTTTATTTCCCAATATAGAGTGCTTTGCATTTCTTTTCACGTTTTTTTTTTTTTGTTGGTTACAAGCTCAAAAGTACTTAAAATATACCTTTTTGGTAATGTTATTCTATATCTTTATATTGGTCTGTTTGCATCCGTTTTAGCGTTTTTTACGTAAAACACTGAAAAGACACGTTTTCAGTAATTTTGTTTTGGATTCCCATATAGAGTGACTTCCATATTATTTATCGTTTTGGTGCCTAACATGCTTAAAAACGCTCAAAAGACAGTTTTCTTTTAAAGTCGTTTAATTTCCCCATATAGATGACTTTGCATGCATTTTAGGGTTTGGTACATAACAGTCCGAAAAAAAAGCTAAAATTAACTTTTTCGATAATGTTCTTTTATTCACATAATTTCCCTGAATTTTAACAGAATTTTGGCATCTCGGTACCTATGAATATGAATAACAAAAAAAAACAAAAAAATATTTTCTTTTATTTCATTTATTTATTTGTATTTTTATTTTTTCTTTCTTCATAAAGAGTGTCATTTGTGGGTTTTAGCTTTTTGGTATTTAAGTAACTTAAAAACTCTTATAATACACGTTTCTCGTAATGTCCTTTCGTTTCCCAAACAAAGGATTCTTTGCATGTATTTAAGCGTTTTTATAGGTAACATGATCAAAAACACTCAAAATACATGTTTTTTGTAGTGTTATTGTGTTTCTCCATAAAGGATTTTTTGCATTCGTTTTAGCGTTTTGGTATGTAAGGAACTCAAAAATATTTAACGGCAAGTTCTTGGTAAAAGTTTGTTTTATTCACATGTAATGTGATTGCCCTTCTTTTAAGTACTTTATCGCCTAACACGCTCATAAACACTCAAAAGACATTTTCTGGCAATATAATTTTTTCCTCACATAAACCTAGTTTCGCATGCAATTTTGTGTTTTGGTAACTAAGAATGTGAAAAACACTCAAAATACACGCATTTCGTAAGGTTGTTCTGTATCTCAATCAAGAGAGTTATTCATGAGTTTCAGCATTTTGGTATCTAAGAAACTTTTGCCTTGTGGTTGTTGTGAAACTATAAAACACTCTTTATATAGGTTTCTCGTAATGTCCTTTTGTTTCCCAATATAGAGTGCTTTGCATCCATTTTCGCGTTTTTTGTAGGTAACAGGCTCAAAAACACTCAAAATATACCTTTTTTGGCAATGTTTTTCTATTTCTTCATATTGGTTTGTTTGCATCCGTTTTAGCGTGTTTCTACTTAAAACACTGAAAAGACAAGTGTTAAGTGATTTTGTTTTGGATTCCCATATAGAGTGACTTCCATATTATTTATTGTTTTGGTGCCTAACATGCTGAAAAACACTCAAAAGACAGGGTTTTGGTAAAGTCGTTTAATTTCCTTATAGAGGTGGCTTTGCATGCAATTTAGGTTTTGGTACATAACTGTCCGAAAAAAAAAACTAAAATTAACTTTTTTTTTATAATGTTCTTTTTTCCACATAATTTCCCTGAATTTTGCCAGAATTTTGGCATCTCGGTACCTATGAAGAAGAATAACAAAAAAAAAAAAAAAAAAAAAAATTTTTCTCTATAGTATTATTTGTGGATTTAAGATTTTTGGTGCTTAACGAATTTAATAACATTCATAATACACGTTTCTCGTAATGTCCTTTCGTTTTCCAAACATAGGGTTCTTTGCATGTATTTAAGCGTTTTTATAGGTAACATGATCAAAAACACTGAAAATACATGTTTTTGGTAATGTTATTCTGTTTCTTTATAAAGGGTGTTTTGCATGCGTTTTAGTGTTTTGGTATGTTAGGAGCTCAAAAACACTTCTATCTTCTTCTTCTAAAGACTTCTATCAGGTCCACTCTTAAGGGGAGCGCCCACCTCCACCTGCAAAGTGGCTGATTTTAACCGTAGACTTTTTTCCATTTTTTCATATTCTTTGTCATTAAAAATATAATACTCGTTGAAATTTTTATTAATCTATAACGAACTGCGCATGTGCAGTGAATTCTTTTCAAAGTTGTTAAAAAAAAATTGGATAAAAAATTTTAGGGTCGATGGATCACATTGAAATCGTGCATGGTAGCAGCTAGGAAGATTATGCAGGTTCAGTAAGAAGGTTTTGTCCAAATCTATATTATAAAGTAATCAAAACATTAATCAAACATAGAGGAAATTTTTTTGTGCATAAGAAAAATCACAAGAAAAAAACCTACTTGAAAAATGAAAATTTCTTCTTACCGATCGTGTGTCACAGTCCAGTCTACTTACATGACAAAAATGGTGACTATAGGACAATAAATAACCCAGTCATTACAGGAAAACCTCAAAAAAGCATGTTTTTCAGGAGAGGCAAAAATAGATCAACTTTCAATAAGATGCCCAAAAATCAGAAGAAACGAGGCTAGCTACCCCTAAAACTTTTTCATTTTCTCTCTTGCTGAGTCAGAGAGAGAGCAGGATTTATAGGGGTTTCATTTATATATTGTTATATTTGTAAATCATTGCTATTAGAGGCTTTCTATACAATGCTGAAACATTGCAAGGCTCAGCGTGTGGTGCCTATAGCTTTTATCGCCTTTTTATACCCTTCCCTGTACTTTGATTTTATTTGATCAGATTAGTGATGTAAGTGAAACATAAAAGTATTGCTGAATATTTAGTTATTTATTTATTTATATATTTTTGGCCTTTACCGACTAGATAGTCTCACCCCTGGGGTATCATGGAAGTAGTTGCGTCATCGGAAAGGGATATATATTTTTCCTTTTTTCTTTCTAGCATAGATTTTGCTGTAGAGAAGGACAAATTGTAAGCCATTGATAGAGAAATAAGCAATTCTCTCTATGGCAGCTTGTCGCGCGCGGCCATCGAGACGCCACCACAACACGGCAAAAATCAGAGGGGGGGGTGGGGAAACCGCTCTCTACCTAAGGCTAAGCTTGTCAGATCCGTGATTATTGTATACCAAACGTTTCCCCTATCATGTGGGATGAATTTAAGCCAAAAAAAAAAAAAAAAAGTGAAAAAAATAATTTTCAATGCAATTGGAGGTGGGCGCTCCCTTTAACCTACGTCTCTCTAAAGAATGTAAATTTAACAGCTTGAATCTCGCTTCGTAAGGAATACTCCTCATCTCCCTGTATCCTTTTAGTCATTCTCCTTTGAAGTGATTCTAATAGACCTTTATTCTTCCTGTGATGTGGTGACCAGAATAGGACAGCGTAGTCTAGATGAAGTCTGACCAGCGCTAAATGTAACTTTAATATTACTTAGGGGGTTTTACTTTTAGCACTCCTGAAAATGAATCATAATACACTATTTGCTTTGTTTCTGGCCTCTTTGCATTGCTTTCTTAGACGGAGTTCAGAGCTAACTTTAAATCTCAAATCTTTTTCTAACCCTGAACCTACCAGAACTTGATTGTTCATTGTGTAACTACTGTGTGGGTTTCTTCTACTTACGCTAAGTGCTTTGCATTTGTTGATATTAAACTGCATTTGCCATCTTTCTGTCCATTCGTTCATCCTATCCAAATCTGCCTGCAAGGCGATGGTATGTGATTCTGACCTAATTAATCTACATACTCTCGTGTCATCCGCAAATTTACTAACAACACTATTAATTCCACTATCCAAGTCATTGACATATATTACAAACAACACCGGCCCTAATACTAATAATCCCTTTGTCACTCCACTAATTACTTGACCCCACTGAGAATTAGAGCCGTTTATTACAACACTCTGTCGCCTGCCGCTTGGCCATGACCTTATCCAGATTACTTATCACCTTTTTCCAATTCTTAAATACTGTGGAATATATTTCATCTGGTCCTGGTGACTTGAACTTTTCTGCTTATCTATCTCCCGTTCCACTATCTCTTTAGTTATGGTAATATCTGTCAGCTTCTCATTTTCTTCTACTCTAAATATCTTGTCACTATTCGGCAAATCCTGCATGTTTTCCTGGGCAAAGACAGTTAAGAAATACTCGTTCACAATTTTACTAATCTCCTCCCAACAACTAAGCAGGTCCCATTCTGCTGTCTTTAAGGAACTATTGTTTCTCTATTCTTCGTCTTATATGCCTGATAAAATCACTTGGGATACATATTCGCTTGGCTGGCTACCTTTAATTCATAACTATTTTTAGCTTTCCATGTTAAACTCCTGACTTTTCTAATTCATTATATTATGGCCTTAAAACCACTTCCCCTGTCTTTAATCTCATATACTTCTCTTTCGCCCTATGTAATGTTTTAACCTCTGTCATCCATTTAGGATCATTCTTCTGCGATCTTATTCTTATGTAAGGGATATTCCCTAACTGTCCTGAATGTAATTTATCAACGAAATATTTATTTCGCTTCTCTATAAAGGGTGTTTTGCTTGAGTTTTAGCGTTTCTGTACATAAGAACCTTTAAAACACGTTTTTAGTAATGTTATTTTGTATTCCTTTATGGAGCGCTTTCCATGCTTTTCAGCGTTTTGGTGTCTAACACGTTGAAAAACACTCAAAAGACACGTTGATGATACTGTCATTTCGTTTCCCGATAAAGGGGGCTTCCAATGCATTTTGTATTTTGGTACTTAACAATATGAAAAAAAAGTTTAAGTAAAAGTTTTCGGTTGAGTTATTTTTCCATATAAAGTTCTAATCGTGTGTTTTTGAGTCTGGGTACCTAAAAAGCTCAAAATCTCTCATAATACACTTTTCTCGTAATGTCCTTTCTTTTCTCCATATGGGATGCTTTGCGTTTAATTTGGCACTTTTATATTTAACAAGCACAAAAACAATCAAAATACAAGTTTTTTGGTAATGTTAATTTGTTTCTCCGTAAAGGTTGTTTTGCATGCTTTTCAGCGATTTCGGATGTAAGAAGGTGAAAAACACTCTAAAGATACTTTCTTGGTAATGTTATTTTATATCGCCAAATAGGGTGCTTTCAATGCTTTTTAGCATTTTGATTCCTAACACTCAAGTAAACACTCAAAAGACACGTTTCCTGTAATATCGTTTTGCTTCTTCATATAGGGATCTGCATGCATTATGATGTTTTGCTACATAATGTGAAAAACGCTGAAAATAAAGATTTTAGGTAATGTTGTTCTTTTTCTCTATATAGGGTGCTATTCATCCTTTTTAGCGTTTTGGTACTTAGGAAGCTTACTTAGGAAGCTCAGAAACACAAATAAAACTTGTTTCTCCAAACGTCTTTCCATTTCCCCATATAGGATGCTTCGTATGTATTTTGACGTTTTGGTACATAAAAAGGAAAAAAAAAAAAACACTCAAAAACACGTTTTTGGTGATGTTCTGTTTCTCTATTAAGAGATATAGAATATATTTAATTTTTATTCAGGCGGTTTAGTGTTTGGTACCTAAGAGACTCAAAACTCTGATAATGCACGTTTCTCGTAATGTCCTATCGTTTCCTCATACAGGGTGCTTTACATGTATTTTTAAGATGATGTACGTAACAGACTCAAAAAGACTCAAAATACACGTTTTTGGTAAGGTTTTTTTTTCTGTTTGGTAAGATTATTCGTGTTTGTTGCACGTGTTTTAGCGTTTTGGAACGTAAAAAGTTTAAAACACTTAAAAGAAGTGCTTATTATTTTGCATTTCTATATAAGGTGCTTTCCATGCTATTTAGCGTTTTCGTGCCTAACACGCTGAGAAACATAAAAACACATTTCTTACATTCTTGTTTAATTTTCTCGTATAGCGAGCAAGCATTATGGTGTTTTGCTACCTGACAATGTGAAAAACATTCAAATTACACGCTTTTGGTAATGTTTTTTTCTTTCTCGATTTTTGCGTTTTGGTACCTGAGAAGCTAAAAAAAAAAAAAAAAACTCATAATACACGTTTTTTGTCATGTCCTTTCGTTTCCTCATATAGGCTGTTTTTTGGTGCTTTGGTACCTAACAGGGTGTTTGCATGTATTTTGACATTTTAGTTCGTAAGAACCTAAAAAAAAAAAAAACACTCTAAAGACACGTTTTAGTAAAGTTGTTTTGTATTCCCCTATGGGGTGATTTCGTTGCTTCTTACTGATTTGGTGCCTAACACGCGCAAAAAAGAACAAAAGACAAGTTTCTAGTGATTTCGTTTCGTTTCTTCATATAGGTTGCTTTACATGCATATTGGCGTTTTGGTAATTATCAATGTAAAAAAATTACCCGTTTTTGGTAAGTTTGTTCTTTTTCTTCAGAGCACTATTGAAGTACTGATTTGGTACTTAAGAAAATAATAAAAAAAAAAAAAAACACAACAAGCGTTTCTCGTAATGCCCTTTTTATTTCCATATGCAGGGTGATTTGTTTGATGACAGGCGATTTTGTACATAATAAGCTAAAAAAAAAAAAAACACAAAATACACCTTTTTGGTTAGTGTATTCTGTTTCTCAATATATAGTATTTTCATACGTTTTAAAGTCGTTTCTTGTATCTATATATGGGTCTTTGCATGAATTTTGGCTTTTTGGTAACTAACAATGTCATAACACTGAAAATGCACGTTTTTTTTGGCAGTATTGTTCTGTTTCTCCATATAGTGTTTTTCATGCGTTTTACCCTTTTGATACCAAAAAATCAAAAACACTCATAATACACGTTTCTCGTAATGTCTTTTAATTTTTCCCATATAGGATATTTCCGATTCATTTAGGAGTTTTTTTACGTAACAATCTTACAAAAGACTCAAAATACTTGTTTTGTATGCGTTTTAGCGTTTTCGTATGTAAGGAGCTTAAAACACTTAAAGGCAAGTTATTGGTAAAAGTTGGTTTTATTCCCATGTAACGGTGATTACCCTGCTTTTTAGTGCTTTATTACCTAACACGCTCAAAAAAATCTCAAGACACTTTTCTGATAATATTTTTTTTTTCACACAAAGCTAGTTTCGCATGCAATTTGGGGTTTTGGTAAGTAAGAATGTTAAAAAGATTCAAAATACACCCATTTGGTAAGGTTGTTCTGTTTCTCAATTAAGAGTGTTCTTCATGAATTTCAGCATTTTGGTATCTAAGAAATATCTCCATATACACGAGTTTTTGCGTGTTTTGCCTTGTGGTTCTTGTGAAACTATAAAACACTCATTATACACGTTTCTCGTAATGTCCTTTTCTTTCCCAGTATAGAGTGCTTTGCAACTATTCTCGCGTTTTCTGTAGGTAACAAGCTCAAAAACACTCAAAATATAACTTTTTAGTAATATTATTCTATTTCTTCATATTGGTTGGTTTGCATCCGTTTCAATGTTTTTCTAAGTAAAACACTAAAAAAACACGTTTTCAGTAATTTTGTTTTGGATTCCCATAAAGAGTGACTTCCATATTATTTATCGTTTTGGTGCCTAACTTGCTGAAAACACTCAAAAGACAGGTATCTGGTAAAGTCGTTTAATTTCCTCATGTAGATGGCTTTGCATACACTTTAGGGTTTGGTACATAACAGTCCGAAAAAAAAAAAGCTATAATTAACTTTTTTCATAATATTATTTTTTCACATAATTTCCCTGAAATTTGCCAGAATTTTGGCATCTCGGTACCTATGAAGATAAATAACAAAAAAAAAAAAAAAAAAAATTCGTTTTAATTAATTAATTTATTTTCTCTATAAAGAGTGTTATTTGTGGGTTTTAACTTTTTTCGTACTCATGGAACTTAAAAACACTCATAATACACGTTACTCGTAATGTCCTTTCGTTTCCCAAACATAGGGTTCTTTCCATGTATTTAAGCGTTTTTATACGTAAGGGATCAAAAACACTGAAAATTCATGTTTTTCGTAATGTTATTTTGTTTCTCAATAAAGGGTGTTTTGCATGCATTTTAGCGTTTTAGTATGTAAGGAGCTGAAAAACACTTAAAGACAAGTTCTTAGTAAATGTTGGTTTTATTCCCATGTAATGTCATTGCCCTGCTTTTTTGTGCTTTATTTCCTAACACGCTCAAAAACACTCAAAAGACACTTTTTTTCTGGTAATGTCATTTATTTCCAACATAAAGCTTGTTTCGCATGTAATTTCGGGTTTTGGTAACTAAAAATGTAAAAAAACACTCAAAATACACGCATTTGGTAAGGTTGTTCTGTTTCTCAATTAAGAGTGTTATTCATGAATTTCAGCATTTTAGTATCTAAGAAAAATATCCATATACACGAGTTTTTGCGTTTTTTGCCTTATGGTTCTTGAAAACTATTAAAACATTCATTATACACTTTTCTTGTAATATCCTTTTGTTTCCAGATATAGACTGCTTTGCATTCATTTTTTGCGTTTTTTGTAGGTAACAAGCTCAAAAACACTCATCTTTTTTGTAATGTTATTCTATTTCTTCATATTGGTTGGTTTGCATCCGTTTTAGCGTTCTACGCTAAAACTGAAAAGACACATTTTCAGTAATATTGTTGAAATTGCTGAAAACACCCAAAGACACTTTTCTTGTAAAGTCGTGTAATTTCCCCATATAGGTGGCCTTGCATGCACTTCCGGGTTTCGTACACAACACCGGAAAAAGCTAAAATTATTTTTTTTATGTTTTTTTTTCACATAATTTCCCTGAATTTTCTCAGAATTTTGGCATCTCGGTATCTATGAAGATGAATAACAAAAAAAAAAATCTATTTTTTTTATTATTTTTTTTCTCTATAAAGAGTGTTAATTGTGGTTTTAGATTTTTGGTACTTAAGGAACTTAAAAATACTCATAATACACGATTTTCGTAATGTCCTTTCGTTTCACAAACATAGGGTTCTTTGCATGTATTTAAGCGATTTTATAGGTAACATGATAAAAAAAACTCAAAATACATGTTTTTTGTAATGTTATTCTGTTTCTCCATAAAGGTTGCTTTGCATGCGTTTAGCGTTTTGGTATGTAAGGAGTTAAAAAAAGACTTAAAGGCACGTTCTTCGTAAAATTTGGTTTTATTCCAGTGTAATGTGATTGTTCTGCTTTTTAGTGTTTTGTTGCATATAACGCTCAAAAACACTCAAAAGACACTTTTCTGGTAATGTCATTTTTTTCCCACATAAAGCTAGTTTCGCATGTAATTTGGGATTTTCGTAACTAAGAATGTGAAAAACACTCAAAATACACACATTTGGTAAGATAGTTCTGTTTTTCACTTAAAAGTGTTATTCATGATTTTTAGCGTTTTGGTATGTAAGAAACTTCTCTATATACACGAGTTTTTGCGTTTTTTGCCTTGTGGTTCTTGTGAAACTATAAAACACTCATTATACACGTTTCTCGTAATGTCCTTTTGCTTCCCAATATAGAGTGCTTGCGTTTTTATAGATAACATGATCAAAAACACTCAAAATACATGTATTTGGTAATGTTATTCTGTTTTTTCCATAAAACGTATTTTACATGCGTTTTAGCGTTTTGATATGTAAGGAGCTCAAAAACACTTAAAGGGAAGTTCTTGGTAAAATTTGGTTTTATTCTCATGTAATGTGATTGCCCTGGCTTTTCGTGCTTTATTGCGTAACACGCTCAAAAACACTGAAAAGACATGCAAAGCCTCCCATGTGAGTAAATTAAAGACCTTACCAGAAATCTGTCTTTTGAGTGTTTTTCACCATGTTAGGTACCAAAACGATAAATAATAAGGAACTCATTCTATGTGGGAATCCAAAAGAAAATTACTAAAAACGTGTCTTCTCAGTTTTTTACGTAGAAAAACGCTAAAACTGATACAAACCAACCAATATCAAGAAGCAGAAAAACATTACCAAAAATGTATATTTTGAGTGTTTTGAGCTTGTTACATACACAAAAACCGCGAAAATGGATACAAAGCACTCTATATTGGGAAAGAAAGGGACATTGCGAGAAAAGTGTATAATGAATGTTTTATAGTAAAAAAAAAAAAAAAAAACAAGGCAAAAAACGCAAAAACTCGTGTATATGGAGAAGTTTCCTATATACCAAAATGCTGAAACTCATGAATAACACACTTAATTGAGAAACAGAGCAACCTTACAAAATGCGTGTCAAAAACACTAAAAGGAAAGTTCTTCGTAAAAGTTGGTTTTATTCCCATGTAATGTGATTGCCCTGCTTTTTATTGCTTTATTGCCTAACACGCTCAAAAACACTCAAAGACACTTTTCTGGTAATGTCATTTTTTTCCCACATAAAGCTATTTTTGCATGGAATTTGGGGTTTTGAATGTAAAAAAAACACTAAAAATACACGCATTTAGTAAGGTTGTTCTGTTTCTTGATTAAGAGTGTTATTCATGAGTTTCAGTATTTTAGTATCTTAGAAACTTCCCCATACAGTCGAGTCTTTGCGTTTTTTGCCTTGTGATTCTGGTGAAACTATAAAACACTAATTATACACGTTTCTCGTTATATCCTTTTTTTTTCCTTATATAGAATGCTTTGCATCCATCTTCGCGTTTTTTTCATGTAACAAGCTCAAAAACACACAGCGTTTTTCTACGTAAATCTTTTAAAAGACACGTTTTCAGTCATTTTGTTTTGGATTTCCATATAGAGTGACTTTCATATTATTTATCGTTTTGGTGCCTAACATGCAGAAAAACACTCAAAAGACATGTTTCTTGTAAAGTCGTTAAATTTCATGAGATAGGTGGCTTTGCATACACTTTATGGTTTGGAAAATAACTCCGAAAAAAAAAGATAAAATTAACTTTTTCGATAATGTTTTTTCCACATAATTTCCCTGAATTTTGGTAGAATTTTGTCATCTTGGTACCTATGAACATCAATAACAAAAAAATAAGAATGCTATTTTTTTTTCTTTATAAAGAGTGTTTTTTTGTAGGTTTTAACGTTTTGGTACTTAATGAACTTAAAAACATTCATCATACACATTTCTCGTAATGTCCTTTCGTTTCCCAAATATGGGGATCTTTGCATGTATTTAAGCGTTTTTATAGGTAACATGATAAAAAACACTCAAAACACTTATTTTTGGTAATGTTATTCTGTTTCTCCATAAAGGAGTGTTTTGCATGCGTTTTAGCGATTTGGTATGTAAGGAGCCTAAAAACTCTTCAAGGCAAGTTCTTGGTAAAAGTTAGTTTTATTCCAATGTAATATGATTGCCCTGCTTTTTAGTGCTTTATTGCCTAACACGCTCAAAAACACTGAAAAGATACTTCTGGTAATGTCATTTTTTCCCACATAAAGCTAGTTTCGCATGCTCTTTAGGGTTTTGGAAAAGAATATGAAAAAACACTCAAAATACACGCATTTGGTAATGTTGTTCTGTTACTCAGTTAAGATTTTTATTCATGAGTTTCAGCATTTTGGTATCTAAGAAACTTCTTTACATACACGAGTTTTTACGTTTTTTTGCCTTGTGGTTCTTGTGAACCACAAGTTCTTTTGCCCGAAAATAATAAGGCACTCATTATACATGTTTCTCGTAATGTCCTTTTCTTTCCCAATAGGGAGTGTTTTGCATCCATTTTCGCGTTTTTTTGTAGGTAACAAGCTCAAAAACACTCAAAATATACCTCTTTGGTAATGTTATTCTATTTCTTCATATTAGTTGGTTTTCATCTGTTTTAGCGTTTTTCTACGTAAAACACCGAAAAGACACGTAGTCAGTAATTATGTTTTCGATTCCAAAAGAATATTGCCAGAATTTTGGCATCTTAGTACCTATGAAGAATAACAAAAAAAAAAAAAAAAAAAAATTTCTTTTCTTTTTCTTTTCTCTCTATAAAGAGTGTTATTTGTGGGTTTTAGCTTTTTTGGTACTTAAGGAACTTAAAAATACTCATAATACACGTTTCTGGTAATGTCCTTTCGTTTCCCCAAAATAGGGTTCTTTGCATGTATTTAAGCGTTTTTATTGGTAACATGATCAAAAACACTCAAAATACATGTTTTTGGTAATGTTCTTCTGTTTCACCATAAAGTGTATTTTGGATGCGTTTTAGTGTTTTGGTATATAAGGAGCTCAAAACACTTAAAGGCAAGTTCTTGTTAAAAATTGGTTTTATTCCAATGTAATGTGTTTGCCCTGCTTTTTAGTGCTTTATTGCCTAACACGCTCAAAAACACTCGAAAGACATTTTTTTCTGGTAATGTCATTTTTTTCCCACGTAAAGCTGGTTTCGCATGCAAATTGGGGTTTTGGTAACTAAGAATGTGAAAAGCACTCAAAATACACGCATTTAATAAGATTTTTCTGTTTCTCAATTAAGAGTGTTGTTCCAGAGTTTCAGCAATTTAGAATGTAAGAAACTTCTCTATATACACGAGTTTTTCAAGTTTTCCTTGTAGTTCTTGAAAAACTATAAAACACTCATTATACACGTTTCTCGTAATGTCCTTTTCCTTCCTAATATAGAGTGCTTTCCATCCATTTTCGCGTTTTTTGTAGGTAACAATTTCAAAAACACTCAAAATATACCTTTTCGGTAATGTTATTTTATTTCTTCCTATTGGTTGGTTTGCATCCGTTTTAGCGTTTTTCTACGTAAAACACCGAAAAGACACATTTTTAGTAATTTTGTTTTGGATTCCCGTATAGATTGACTTCAATGTTATTTATCGTGTTGGTTCCTAACATGCTGAAAAACACTCATAAGACCGTTTTCTGGCAAAGACGTTTAATTTCCCCATATAGGTGGCTTTGCATGCACTTTAGGGGTTTGTTACCTAACAGTCCCCCAAAAAAGCTAAATTTAACTTTTTTGATAATGTTCTTATTTCACATAATTTCCTGAATTTTGCCCAAATTTTGGCATTTCGGTACCTGTGAAGATGAATAAGAAGGAAAAAAAAATATTGTATTTTTTTTTATTTATTTATTGTTTCTCAATAAAGAGCGTTATTTGTGGCTTTTAGCTTTTTGGTAATTAATGAACTTAAAAACACTCATAATACACGTTTCTCGTAATCTCCTTTCGTTTCCCAAAAATAGTGTTCTTTGCACTTATTTAAGCGTTTTTATTGGTAACATGATCAAAATACTCAAAATACATGTTTTTGGTAATGTTATTCTGTTTCACCATAAAGAGTGTTTTGCATTCGTTTTAGTGTTTTGGAGCTCAAAAACACTTAAAGGCAAGTTCTTGATAAAAATTTGTTTTCCTCCAATTTAATGTGATTGCCCTCCTTTTTAGTTCTTTATTGCCTATCACGCTCAAAAACACTCAAAAGACACTTTTCTGGTATTCATTTTTTTTTCCACAAATCTATTTTCGCATGCAATTTGGGGTTTTGGTAACTAAGAATGTGATAAGCACTCAAAATAAACGCATTTATTAAGGTTGTTCTCTTTCTCAATTAGGAGTGTTATACATAAGTTTTATACATGAGTTTCAGCATTTTTGTATTTAGGAAACCTCTCCATATACACGAGATTTTTGCGTTTTTTGCCTTGTGGTTCTTTTGAACTATAAAACACTCATTATACACTTTTCTTGCAATGTCCTTTTGTTTCCCAATATAGAGTGCTTTGCATCAATTTTCGCGTTTTTTGTAGGTAACAAGCTCAAAAACACTCAAAATATACCTTTTTGGTAAAGTTTTTCTATTTCTTGATATTGGTAGTTTTGCATCCGTTTTAGCGTTTTTCTACGTAAAACAAAGAAAAAACACGTTTTCAGCAATTTTGTTTTGGATTCTCATATAGAGTGAGTTCCTTATTATTTATCGTTTTGGTGCCTAACATGCTGAAAAACACTCAAAAAACCGATTTCTGGTAAGGTCGTTTAATTTCTTCTTATAGGAGTCTTATAGGAGTCCGAATAAAAAGCTAAAATTAACTTTTTTGATAATTTTTTTATGATATAATAGCCCTGAATTTTCCCAGAATTTTGGCATCTCCATACCTATGGAGATAAATAACAAAAAAAAAAATCCTATTTTTTTTTGTTTTCGTACTTTTTTTTTCTAAAGTGTTATTTGTGGGTTTTAGCTTTTTGGTACTTAAGGAACTTAAAAACATTGATAATACACATTTCTTGTAATGTCCTTTCGTTTTGCAAACATAAGGTTCTTTGCATGTATTTAAGCGTTTTTATAGATAACATGATCAAAAACACTCAAAAATATATGTTGTTGGTAATTTTATTCTGTTTCTTCATAAAAGGTGTTTTGCATGCGTTTTAGCGTTTTGGTATGTAATGAGCTCAAAAACACTTAAAGGCAAGTTCTTGGTAAAAGTTGTTTTTATTCCTTTGTAATGTGATTGCATTACGTTTTAGTGCTTTATTGCCTAACACGCTCAAAAACACTCAAAAGACACTTTTCTGGTAATATAATTTTCTTTCCCATATAAAGCTAGTTTTGCATGGAATTTGGGGTTTTGGTAACTAAGAATGTGAAAAAAAATCAAAACACAGGCATTAAGTAAGGTTGTTCTATTTCTTAATTAAAAGTGTTATTTATGAGTTTCAGCATTTTGGTATGTAAGAAACTTTTCTAATACACACATTTGGTAAGGTATTTCTGTTTCAAAATTAAAAGTGTTATTCATGAGTTTCAGCTTTTTGGTATGTAAGAAACTTCTTGATGTACATGAGTTTTTGAGTTTTTTTTACCTTGTGGTTCTTGTCAAACTATAAAACACTCATACACGTTTCTCGTAATGTCCTTTTCTTTGCCAATATAAAGTGCTTTCCATCCATTTTTGCATTTTTTGTAGGTCACAAGCTCAAAAACACATCAAAATATATCTTTTTGGTAACGTTATTCTTTTCTTCATATTGGTTGGTTTGCATTCGTTTTAGCGTTTTTCTACGTAAATCACTGAAAAGACACGTTTTAAGTAATATTGTTGAAATTGCTAAAAAAACACTCAAAAGACAAGTTTCTGGTAAAGTCGTGTAATTTCCCCATATTGGTGGATTTGCATGCACTTCAGAGTTTGTACATAACTCCGGAAAAAAGCTAAAATTATTTTTTATAATGATTTTTTTTTTTTATTTCCATGAATTTTGCAAGAAGTTTGGCATCTCGGTACCTATGAAGATGAATAACAAAAAAAAAATTTTCTCTCTATAAAGAGTTATTTGTGGGTTTTAGCTTTTTAGTACTTGAGGAACTTAAAAACACTCATAATACATGATTTTCGTAATGTCCTTTTGTTATACAAACATAGGGTACTTTACATGTATTTAAGCGTTTTAATAGGTTACATGATCAAAAACACTCAAAATACATGTTTTTGGTAATTAATGAAATTAAAAACACTCATAATACACGTTTCTCGTAATCTACTTTCGTTTCCCAAAAATAGTGTTCTTTGCATGCGTTTAGCGTTTAGCGTTTTTCTATGTAAAACACTGAGAAGATACGTTTTCAGTAGCTTTGTTTTGGATTCCCATATGGAGTGAGTTCCTTATTATTTATCGTTTTGGTGCCTAACATGCTAAAAAACACTCAAAACACAGATTTCTGGTAAGGTCGTTTAATTTCTTCATATAGGAGGCTTTGCATGCACTTTAGGGTTTGGTACATAACAGTCCGAAAAAAAAGCTGAAATTAACTTTTTTGGTAATATTGTTTTATTATATGATTGCCCTGAATTTTCCCAGAATTTTGGCATTTCGGTACATATGAAGATGAATAACAAAAGAAAAAAAAAAAAATCTTATTTTTTTAAATTTTTATTTTATTTTATTTTTTTTTTCTAAAGAAAGAGTGTTATTTGTGGTTTTTATTTTTTTGGTACTTAAGGAACTTAAAAAACACTCATAATACACGTTTCTCGTAATGTCCTTTTATTTGCCAAAGTTTCGCATGTAATTTGGCATTTTCGTAACTAAGAATGTGGAAAACACTCAAAATACACAATTAGGTAAGGTAGATCTGTTTATCGTTTAAAAGTGTTATTCATGCATTGATTCATTTTGGTATGTAAGAAATTTCTCTATATACATGAGTTTTTGCGTTTATTGCCTTGTGGTTCTTTTAAAACTATAAAACACTCATTATACACGTTTCTCGTAATGTCCTTTTGTTTCTTAATAGAGAGTGCTTTACATCCATTTTTGCATTTTTTGTAGGTAACAAGCTCAAAAACACTCAAAATATATCTTTTTGGTAATGTTATTCTATTTCTTTAGCGTTTTTCTACGTAAAACACTGAAAAGACACGTTATCAGTAATTTTCTTTTGGATTGACATAATGACTGACTTCCATATTATTTATCGTTTTGGTGCCTAACATGCTGAAAAACACTGAAAAGACAGGTTTCTGGTAAGGTCGTTAAACTTCCATATATAGGTGGCTTTGCATGCACTTTAGGGTTTGGTACATAACAATCCGAAAAATAAGTTATAATTAACTTTTTTGGTGATGTTCTTTTTCCAATATAAAATCCCTGAATTTTGGCAGAATTTTGGCATCTCGGTACCTAGGAAGATGAATAAGAAAAAAAAAAATATTCCTATTTTTTAAATTTTTTTGTTTATTATTTTTTTTTCTAAATAAAGAGTGTTATTTGTGGGTTTTAGCTTTTAGGTACTGAAAGAACTTAAAAAACACTTATAATACACGTTTCTCGTAATGTCCTTTCGTTTCCGAAACATAAGGTTCTTTGCTTGTATTTAAGCGTTTTTATTGATAACATGATCAAAAACACTCAAAATACATGTATTTGGTAATGTTATTCTGTTTCTCCATAAAATGTATTTTGCATGCGTTTTAGCGTTTTGGTATGTAAGGAGCTCAAAAACACTTAAAGGGAAATTTATGGTAAAATTTGGTTTTATTCCCATGTAATATGATTGCCCTGGCTTTTAGTGCTTTATTGCGTAACACGGTCAAAAACACTGAAAAGACATGCAAAGCCTCCCATATGAGGAAATTAAAGACCTTACCAGAAATCTGTCTTTTGAGTGTTTTTCAGCATGTTAGGCACCAAAACCATAAATAATAAGGAACTCACTCTATGTGGGAATCCAAAAGAATATTACTGAAAACGTGTCTTCTCAGTGTTTTACGAAGAAAAACGCTAAAACTGATACAAACCAACCAATATCAAGACGCAGAAAAACTTTACCAAAAATGTATATTTTGAGTGTTTTTGAGCTTGTTACCTAAAAAAAAAACGCGAAAATGGATACAAAGCACTCTATATTGAGAAACAAAGGGACATTGCGAGAAAATGTATATGGAACGTTTTACAGTTAAAAAAAAAAACAAGGCAAAAAACGCAAAAACTCGTGTATATGCTGAAACTCATGAATAACACTCTTAATTGAGAAACAGAGCAACCTTACTAAATGCGCGTCCAAAACACTAAAAAGAAAGTTCTTTGTAAAAGATGGTTTAATTCCCATGTAATGTGATTGTCCTGCTTTTTAGTGCTTTATTGCCCAACACGCTCAAAAACACTCAGACACTTTTCTGGCATTGTCATTTTTTTCCCACATAAAGCTAGTTTCGGATGAAATTTGGGGTTTTCATAACTAAGAATGTAAAAAAAAAAACACCCAAAATACACGCATTTTATAAGGTTGTTCTGTTTCTTGAGTTTCATGAGTTTCAGTATTTTGGTATCTTAGAAACTTCTCCATACAGTCGAGTTTTTGCGCTTTTTGCCTTCTGATTCTGGTAAAACTATAAAACACTCATTATACACGTTTCTCGTTATGTCCTTTTTTTTTTTACCTTATATAGAGTGCTTTGCATCCATTTTCGCGTTTCTTTTTATATAACAAGCTCAAAAACACACAAAAAAAACACTTTTTTGGTAATATTATTCTATTTCTTCATATTGGTTGGTTTGCATCCGTTTTATCGTTTTGCTACGTAAATCTTTTAAAAGACACATTTTCAGTAATTTTGTTTTGGATTTCCATATAGAGTGACTTTCATATTATTTATCGTTTTGGTGCCTAACATGCTTTTTGGTGCCTTTTGCTTCCCATTATACAGTGCTTTCCATCCATTTTTGCGTTTTTTGTAGGTAACAATTTCAAAAACACTCAAAATATACCTTTTTGGTAATGTTATTCTATTTCTTCATTTTGGTTGGTTTGCATCCGTTTTAGCGTTTTCTACGTAAAACACCGAAAAGATACGTTTTCAGTAATTTTGTTTTCGATTCCCATATAGATTGACTTCCTTGGGTTATATCGTGTTGGTTCCTAACATGCTGAAAAACACTCATAAAACAGTTTTCTGGGAAAAACGTTTAATTTAACCATACAGGTGGTTTTGCATGCACTTTAGGGGTTTGGTACATAACAGTCCGAAAAAAAAAACGAAATTTAACTTTTTTGATAATGTTCTTATTTCATATAATTTCCTGAACTTTGCCTGAATTTTGGCACCTCGTTACCTGTGAATATGAATAAGAATGAAAAAAAAAATTGTATTTTTTTATTTATTTTTTTTCTCAATAAAAAGTGTAATTTGTGGCTTTTAGCTTTTTCGTACTCAATGAACTTAGAAACAATTATGATACACGTTTCTCGTAATGTATTTCATTTCCAAAAAATAGAATTCTTTGCATGTATTTAAGCGTTTTTATTGGTAACATGATCAAATACACTGAAAATATATGTTTTTGGAAATGTTATTCTGTTTCACCATAAAGTGTGTTTTGCATGCATTTTAGTGTTTTGGTATATAAGGAGGTCAAATACACTTAAAGGCAAGTTCTCTTTAAAAATTCGTTTTATTGCAATGTAATGTGATTGCCCTGCTTTTTAGTGCTTTATTGCCCAACACGCTCAAAAACACTCAAAAGACATTTTTCTGGTAATATCATTTTTTTCACACATAAAGCTGGTTTCGCATGCAATTTTGGGTTTTTGTAACTAAGGATGTGAAAAGCTCTCAAAATACACGCATTCAGTAAGATTGTTCTGTTTCTCAATTAAGAGTGTTGTTCCAGACGTTTCAGCATTTTGAAATGTAAGAAACTTCTCTATATACACGAGTTTTTTCGTTTTTTGCCTTGTAGTTCTTGTGAAACTATAAAACACTCATTATACACGTTTCTTGTAATGTCCTTTTGCTTCCCAAAAGAGAGTGCTTTCCATCCATTTTCGCGTTTTTTGTAGGTAACAATTTAAAAAACACTCAAAATATACATTTTTGGCAATGTTATTTTATTTCTTCATATTAGTTGGTTTGCATCCGTTTTAGCGTTTTTCTACACCGAAAAGACACGTTTTTAGTAATTTTGTTTTGGATTCCCATGTAACTTGACTTCCATGTTATTTATCGTGTTGGTTCCTAACATGCTGAAAAACACGCATATGACCGTTTTCTGGCATAGACGTTTAATTTCCCCATATAGGTAGCTTTGCATGTACTTTAGGGGTTTGGTACATAACAGTTCGGAAAAAAAAGTTAAATTTTACTTTTTTGATAATGTTCTTATTTCACATAATTTCCTGAATTTTGCCCGAATTTTGGCATTACGGTACCTGTGAACATGAATAAGAAAGAAAAAATTTTTTTTTTTTTTTTATTTATTTATTATTTTTCAGTAAAGAGTGTTATTTGTGGTTTTTATCTTTTTGGTAATTAAGGAACTTAAAAACACTCAAAATACACATTTCCCGTAATCTCCTTTCGTTTCCCAAAAAATAGTGTTCTTTGCATTTATTTAAGCGTTTTTATTAGTAACATGATCAAAAACACTCAAAATACATGTTTTTGGTAAAGTTATTCTGTTTCACCATAAAGAGTGTTTTCCATGCGTTTTAGTGTTTTGGTATATAAGGAGCTCAAAAACACTTAAAGGCAACTTCTTGGTAAAAATTCTTTTTTCTTCCAAAGTAATGTGATTGCCCTGCTTTTAAGTGCTTTATTGCTTATCACGCTCAAAAACACTCAACAGACACTTTTTTGGTAAAGTCATTTTTTCCCACAAATCTATTTTCGCATGCAATTTGGGGTTTTGGTAACTAAGAATGTGAAAAGCACTCAAAATACACGTATTTATTAAGGTTGTTCTGTTTCTCAATTAGGAGTGTTATACATGAGTTTTAGCATTTTTGTATCTAGGAAACCTCTCCATATACACGAAATTTTGCGTTTTTTGTTTTGTGGATCTTTTGAACTATAAAACACTCATTATACACTTTCCTTGCAATGTCCTTTTGTTTTCCAAAATAGAGCGCTTTGCCCAATTTTCGCGTTTTTTGTAGGTAACAAGCTCAAAAACACTCAAAATGTACCTTTTCAGTAACGTTTTTCTTTTTCTTGATATTGGTTGCTTTTCATCCGTTTAAGCGTTTTTCTACGTAAAACACTGAGAAGACACGTTTTCAGTAACTTTTTTTTGGATTCCCATATACAGTGAGTTCCTTATTATTTATCGTTTTGGTGCCTAACATGCTAAAAAAAACACAAAACACATATTTCTGGTAAGGTCGTTTAATTTCCTCATATAGGAGTCTTTGCATGCATTTTAGTTTGGTACATAACAGTCCGAAAAAAAAGGCTGAAATTAACTTTTTTGATAATATTCTTTTATCATATGATTGCTCTGAATTTTCCCAGAATTTTGGCATCTCGGTATCTTTGAATATGAATAACAGAAAAAAAAATTTTATTTTTATATTTTTTTATTTTTTATTTTCTAAATAAAGAGCGTTATTTGTGGGTTTTAACTTTTTGTTACTTAACGAACTTAAAAAAACACTAATAATACACGTAATGTCCTTTTGTTTCCCAAACATAATGTTCTTTGTATGTATTTAGGCGTTTTTATAGATAACATGATCAAAAAAACTCAAAATACATGTTTTTTAATAATGTTTTTCTGTTTCTCCATGAAGTTTGTTTTGCTTGCGTTTTAGCGGTTTCGTATATAAGGAGCTCAAAAACACTTAAAGGCAAGTTTTTGGTATTAATTGGTGTTATTCCAATGTAATATGATTGCCCTGCTTTTTAGTGCTTTATTGCCTATCACGCTCAAAAACACTTAAAAGACACTTTTCTGGTAATGACATTTTTTTCTCACATAAAGGTGGTTTCGCATGCAATTTCGGGTTTTGGTAACTATGAATGTGAAAAGCACTCAAAATACACGCATTTAGTAAGGTTGTTCTATTTCTCAATTAGGAGTGTAATTCATGAGTTTCAGCATTTTCGTATGTAGGAACCTTCTCCATATACACGAGTTTTTGTGTTTTTTTACCTTTTGGTTGTTTTCAACTATAAAAAACTCATTATACACTTTTCTTGCAAAGTCCTTTTGTTTTCTAATATATAGTGCTTTGCATCAATTTTCGCGTTTTTTTTTTAGGTAACAAGCTCAAAAACACTCAAAATATACCTTTTTGGTAATGTTTTTCTATTTCTTGATATTGGTAGGTTTACCTCCGTTTTAGCGTTTTTCTACGTAAAACAAAGAAAAAACAATTTCAGCAATTTTGTTTTGGATTCTCATATAGAGTGAGTTTCTTATTATTTATCGTTTTGGTGCCTAACATGCTGAAAAACTCTCAAAAAACAGATTTCTGGAAAGGTCGTTTAATTTCCTCATATAGGAGTCTTTGGGTGCACTTTAGGGTTTGGTACATAACAGTCCGAAAAAAAGCTAAAAATAACTTTATTCATAATTTTTGTTTTATGATATAATAGCCCTGAATTTTCCCAGAATTTTGGCATCTCGGTACCTATGAAGATGAATAACAAAAAAAAAATCCTATTTTTTATTTTACTTTTTTTCTAAATTAAGTGTTATTTGTGGGTTTTAGCTTTTTGGTACTTAAGTAACTTAAAAACATTTATAATACACGTTTCTCGTAATGTCCTTTCGTTTCGCAAACATAAGGTTCATTCCATGTATTTAAGCTTTTCTATAGATAACATGATCAAAAACACTCAAAATCTATGTTGTTGGTAATTTTATTCTGTTTCTCCATAAAAGGTGTTTTGCATGCGTTTTAACGTTATGGTATGTAATGAGCTTAAAAACACTTAAAGGCAAGTTCTTGGTAAAAGTTGTTTTTATTCCCATGTAGTGTGATTGCCCTGCTTTTTAGTGCTTTATTGCCTTACACGCTCAAAAACACTCAAAAGACACTTTTCTGGTAATATCATTTTTTTTCCCACATAAAGCTAGTTTTGCATGGAATTTGGGGTTTTGGTAACTAAGAATGTGAAAAAAAAAATAAAACACAGGCATTTAGTAAGGTAGTTCTATTTCTTAATTAAAAGTGTTATTCATAAGTTTCAGCATTTTGGTATGTAAGAAACTCTTCTAATACACACATTTGGTAAAGTATTTCTGTTTCAAAATTAAAAGTGTTATTCATGAGTTTCAGCTTTTTTAAATGTAAGAAACTTCTTTATGTATACGAGTTTTTGAGTTTTTTACCTTGTGGTTCTTGTCAAAATATAAAACACTCATACACCTTTGTCGTAATGTCATTTTCTTTGCCAATATAAAGTGCTTTCCATCCATTTTTGCATTTTTTGTAGGTAACAAGCTCAAAAACACATCAAAATATATCTTTTTTGGTAATGTTATTCTATTTCTTCATATTGGTTGGTTTGCATCCGTTTTAGCGTTTTTTCTACGTAAATTACTGAAGAGACTCGTTTTATGTAATATTGTTGAAATTGCTGAAAACACTCAAAAGACAGGTTTCTGGTAAAGTTTTGTAATTTCCCCATATAGGTGGATTTGCATGCACTTCAGAGTTTGTACATCACTCCGGAAAAAAGCTAAAAAAAAATTTTTATAATGATTTTTTTTTTACAAAATTTCCATGAATTTTGCCAGAATTTTGGCATCTCGGTACCTATGAAGATGAATAACAAATTTTTTTTTCTCTATAAAGAGTTATTTGTGAGTTTTAGCTTTTTGGTACTTAAGGAACTTAAAAACACTCATAATACACGATTTTCGTAATGTCCTTTTATTATACAAACAAATGGTTCTTTACATGTATTTAAGCGTTTTTATAGGTTACATGATTAAAAATACTCAAAATACATGTTTTTGGTAATGTTATTCTGTTTCTCCATATAGGGTGTTTTGCATGCGTTTTAGCGATTTGGTATGTAAGGAGTTAAAAAAAACACTTAAAGGCAAGTTCTTCGTAAAAGTTGGTGTTATTTCCATGTAATGTTATTGTTCTGCTTTTTAGTGCTTTATTGCATATCACGCTCAAAAACACTAAAAAGACACTTTTTTGGTAATGTCATTTTTTTTCCCCACATGAAGGTAGTTTCGCATGTAATTTGGCATTTTCGTAACTAAGAATGTGAAAAACACTCAAAATACACAATTTGGTAAGGTTTATGAATTAAAAGTGTTATTCATCCTTTTCATCATTTTGTTATGTAAGAAATTTCTCTATATACACGATTTTTTTCGTTTATTGCATTGTGGTTCTTTTAAAACTAAAACACTCATTATACACGTTTCTCGTAATGTTCTTTTGTTTCCTAATATAGAGTGCTTTACATCCATTTTTGCATTTTTTCGTAGGTAACAAGCTCAAAAACACTCAAAATATATCTTTTTTAGTAATGTTATTCTATTTCTTCATATAGGTTGGTTTGCATCCGCTTTAGCGTTTTTCTACTTAAAACACTGAAAAGACACGTTTTCAGTAATTTTGTTTTGGATTCACATATTGACTGACATATTATTTATCGTTTTGGTGCCTAACATGCTGAAAAACACTGAAAAGACAGGTTTCTGGTAAAGTCGTTTAACTTCCCTATATAGGTGGCTTTGCATGCACTTTAGGGTTTGGTACATAACAATCCGAAAAAAAAAGTTATAATTAACTTTTTTGGTGATGTTCTTTTTCCCACATAAAATCCCTGAATTTTGGCAGAATTTTGGCATCTCGGTACCTATAAAGATGAATAACAAAAAAAAATTCCTATTTTTTAAATTTTTTGTTTATTATTTTTTTTTTCTAAATAAAGAGTGTTATTTGTTGGTTTTAGCTTTTAAGTACTGAAAGAACTTAAAAAACACTCATAATACACGTTTCTCGTAATGTCCTTTCGTTTCCGAAACATAAGGTTCTTTGCATGTATTTAAGCGTTTTTATAGATAACATGATCAAAAACACTCAAAATACATGTATTTGGTAATATTATTTTGTTTCTCCATAAAATGTATTTTCCATGCGTTTTAACGTTTTGGTATGTAAGGAGCTTAAAAACACTTAAAGGCAAGCAAATTGTTGGTAAAATTTGTTTTTTTCCCAATATAATGTGATTTCCCTTCCTTTTAGTGATTTAATGCGTAATACGCTCAAAAACACTCAAAAGACATGCAAGTCCTTGCATATGAGGAAATTAAAGACATTACCAGAAATCTGACTTTTGAGTGTTTTTCAGCATGTTAGGCACCACAACGATAAATAATAAGGGACTCAATCTATGTGGCAATTCAAAAGAAAATTAATGAAAACATGTCTTTTCAGTGTTTTACGTAGAAAAACGCTAAAATTGATGCAAACCAACCAATATCAAGAAGCAGAAAAACATTACCAAAAATGTATATTTTGAGTGTTTTTTAGCTTGTTACCTACAAAATAAACGCAAAAATTGATACAAGGCACTCTATATTGGAAAATAAAGGGACTATGCGAGAAAAGTGTATAATGAATGTTTTATAGTTCTAAAAAACCACAAGGCAAAAAACGCAAAAACTCGTGTATATGGAGAAGTTTCCTAAATACCAAAATGCTGAAACTCATGAATAACACTCTTAATTGAGAAACAGAACAACTTTACTAAATGCGTGTCAAAAACACTAAAAGGCAAGTTCTTCGTTAAAGTTGGTTTTATTCTCATGTAATGTGATTGCCCTGCTTTATAGTGCTTTATTCCCTAACACGCTCAAAAACACTCAAAGACACTTTTCTGGCAATGTCATTTTTTTCCCGCATAAAGCTAGTTTCGCATGGAATTTGGGGTTTTGGTAACTAGGAATCTAAAAAAAACACTCAAAATACAAGCTTTTAGTAAGGTTGTTCTGTTTCTTGCTTAAGAGTGTTATTCATGAGTTTCAGTATTTTGGTATCTTAGAAACTTCTCCATACAGTCGAGTTTTTGCGTTTTTTGCCATGTGATTCTGGTGAAACTATAAAACACTCATTATACACGTTTCTCGTTATGTTCTTTTTTTTCATTATATAGAGTGCTTTGCATCCATTTTCGCGTTACTTTTTATGTAACAAACTCAAAAACACACAAAATATACTTTTTTGGTAATGTTATTCTATTTCTTCATATTGGTTGGTTTGCATCCGTTTTAGCGTTTTTCTACGTAAATGTTTTAAAAGACACATTTCCAGTAATTTTGTTTTGGATTTCTATATAGAGTGACTTTCATATTATTTATCGTTTTGGTGCCTAACATGATTTTTGGTGCCTTTTGCTTCCCATTATACAGTGCTTTCCATCCATTTTTGCGTTTTTTGTAGGTAATAATTTCAAAAACACTCAAAATATACCTTTTTTAGAAATGTTACTTTATTTCTTTATTTTGGTTGGTTTGCATCCGTTTTAGGGTTTTCTACGTAAAACACCGAAAAGACACATTTTCAGTAATTTTGTTTTCGATTCCCATATAGATTGACTTCCTTGGGTTTTATCGTGTTGGTTCCTAACATGCTGAAAAACACTCATAAGACAGTTTTCTGGCAAACACGTTTAATTTCCCCATATAGGTGGCTTTGCATGCACTTTAGGGGTTTGGTACATAACAATCCGAAAAAAAAAGCTAGATTTAACTTTTTTAATAATGTTCTTATTTCATATAATTTCCTGAACTTTTCCCGAATTTTGGCACCTCGTTACCTGTGAAGATAAATAAGAATGAAAAAAAAATCGTATTTTTTAAATTTTTTTTCTCAATAAAGAGTGAAATTTGTGGCTTTTAGCTTTTTCGTACTTAATGAACTCCAAAACAGTTATAATACACGTTTCTCGTAATGTTCTTTCATTTCCCAAAAATAGGGTTCTTTGCATGTAATTAAGCGTTTTTATCGGTAACATGATCAAAAACACTCAAAATACATTGTTTTTGGTAATGTTATTCTGTTTCACCATAAAGTGTATTTTGCATGCATTTTTCTATTTTGGTATATAAGAAGCTTAAATACACTTAAAGGCAAGTTCTTGTTGAAAATTCTTTTTATTCCAATGTAATGTGACTGCCGTGCTTTTTAGTGCTTTATTGCCTAACACGCTCAAAAACACTGGAGACATTTTTCTGGTAATGTCATTTTTTTTCCCACATAAAGCTGGTTTAGCATGCAATTTGGGGTTTTGGTGAGTAAGGATGTGAAAAGCACTCAAAATACACGCATTTAGTAAGATTGTTCCGTTATTCAATTAAGAGTGTTGTTCCAGATTTTCAGCATTTTGGAATGTATGAAACTTCTCTATATACAAGAGTTTTTGCGTTTTTTGCCTTGTAGTTCTTGTGAAACTATAAAACACTCATTATACACGTTTCTCATAATGTCCTTTTCCTTCCCAATATATAGTGCTTTCCATCCATTTTCACGTTTTTTGTAGGTAACAATATCAAAAACACTCAAAATATACCTTTTTTGGTAATGTTATTTTATTTCTTCATATTGGTTGGCTAGCATCCGTTTTAGCGTTTTTCTACGTAAAACAACGAAAAAGACAGGTTTTTAGTAATTTTGTTTTGGATTCCCATATAGATTGACTTCTATGTTATTTATCGTGTTGGTTCCTAACATGCTGAAAAACACTCATATGACCGTTTTCTAGCAAAGACGTTTAATTTCCCCATATAGGTGGCATTGCAGGCACTTTAGGGGATTGGTACCTAACAGTCTAAAAGAAAAAGCTAAATTTAACTTTTTTGATAATGTTCTTATTTCACATAATTTCCTGAATTTTGCCCGAATTTTGGCATATCGGTACCTGTGAAGATGAATAAGAAAGAAAAAAAATTATCGTATTTTTTTTTTATTTATTTATTGTTTCTCAATAAAGAATGTTATTTGTGGATTTTAGCTTTTTGGTAATGAATGAACTTAAAAACAATCATAATACACATTTCCTGTAATCTCCTTTCGTTTCCCAAAAATAGTGTTCTTTGCATGTATTTAAGCGTTTTTATTGGTAGCATGATCAAAAACACTCAAAATACATGTTTTTGGTAATGTATTCTGTTTCACCATAACGTGTGTTTTGCATGCTTGTGTTTTGATATATAAGGAGCTGAAAAAACACTTAAAGGCAAGTTCTTGGTAAAAATTCGTTTTACTCCAATGTAATGTGATTGCCCTCCTTTTTAGGGTTTTATTCCCTTTCACGCTCAAAAACATTCAAAAGACACTTTTCTGGTAAATCATTTTTTTTTCCCACAAATCTATTTTCGCATGCAATTTGGGGTTTTGGTAACTAAGAATGTTAAAAGCACTCAACATACACGCATTAAGTGGGGTTGTCCTCTTTTTCAATTGAGTGTTATACATGAGTTTTAGCATTTTGGTATCTAGGAAACCTCTCCATATACACGAGATTTTGCGTTTTTTGCCTTGTGGTTCTTTTGAACTATAAAACACTCATTATACACTTTTCTTGCAATGTCCTTTTTGTTTCCCAATATAGAGTGCTTTGCATCAATTTTCGAGTTTTTTGTAGGTAACAAGCTCAAAAACACTCAAAATATACCTTTTAGTAAAGTTTTTAAATTTCTTGATATTGGTTGCTTTGTATCCGTTTTAGCGTTTTTCTATGTAAAACACTGAGAAGACACGTTTTCAGTAACTTTGTTTTGGATTCCCATATAGAGTGACTTCCTTATTATTTATCGTTTTGGTGCTTAACATGCTAAAAAACACTCAAAACACATATTTCTACTAAGGTCGTTTAATTTCCTCATATAGGAGGCTTTGCATCCATTTTAGGGTTTGGTACATAACAGTCCGAAAAAAAAAAAGATTAAATTAACTTTTTTGATAATATTGTTTTATGATATGATTGGCCTGAATTTTCCCAGAATTTTGGCACCTCGGTACTTATGAAGATGAATACCAAAAAAAAAAAAATTCCTATTTTTTTATTTTTTTTATTTTCTAAATAAAGAGTGTTATTTGTGGGTTTTAGCTTTTTGGTACTTAAGGAACTTAAGAAACACTCATAATACACGTTTCTCGTAATGTCCTTTGGTTTCCCAAACATAATGTTCTTTGCATGTATTTAAACTTTTTTATAGATAACATGATCAAAAACACTCAAAATACATGTTTTTCGTAATGTTATTCTGTTTCTCCATAAAGTATGTTTTCCATGCGTTTTAGCAGTTTTGTATATAAGTAGCTAAAAAAAAATTAAAAGCAAGTTTTTGGTATAAATTGGTGTTATTACAATGTAATATGATTGCCCTGCTTTTTAGTGCTTTATTGCCTATCATGCTCAAAAAAACTTAAAAGACACTTTTCTGGTAATGTCATTTTTTTCTCACATAAAGGTGGTTTCGCATGCAATTTGGGGTTTTGGTAACTAAGAATGTGAAAAGCAATCAAAATACACGCATTTAGTAAGGTTGTTCTCTTCCTCAATTAAGAGTGTTATTCATGAGTTTCAGCATTTTGGTATCTAGGAAATCTCTCCATATACAAGAGTTTTTGTGTTTTTTGCTTTGTGGTTCTTTTGAACTATAAAACACTCATTATACACTTTTCTTGCAATGTCCTTTTGTTTCCCAATATAGAGTGCTTTGCATCAATTTTCAAGATTTTTGTAGGTAAAAAGCTCAAAAACACTAAAAATATATCTTTTTGGTAACGTTTTTCTATTTCTTGATATTGGTTAGTTTCCAACCGTTTTAACGTTTTTCTACGTAAAACACTGAGAAGACACGTTTTCAGTAACTTTCTTTTGGATTCCCATATAGAGTGAGTTCCTTATTATTTATCGTTTTGGTGCCTAACATGCTAAAAAACACTCAAAACACAGTTTTCTGGTAAGGTCGTTTAATTTCTTCATATTGGAGGCTTTCCATGCACTTTAAGGTTTGGTACATAACAATCCGGAAAAAAAAAGCTGAAATTAACTTTTTTGATAATATTCTTTTATCACATAATGGCCCTGAATTTTTCCAGAATTTTGGCATCTCGGTACCTATGAAGATTTGAATAACAAAAAAATAAATAAATAAATAAAATATTTCTTTTTTTCTTTTTTTATTTGTGGGTTTTAGCTTTTTGGTACATAATGAACTTTAAAATATCACTCATAATACACGTTTCTCGTAATGTCCTTTTGTTTTCCAAACATAATGTTCTTTCCATGTACTTACTCGTTTTTATAGATAACATGATCAAAAACACTCAAAATACATTTTTTGGTAATGTTATTCTGTTTCTTCATAAAGTTTGTTTTGCATGCGTTTTATCGGTTTGGTATCTAAGAGGTTAAAAAACACTTAAAGGCAAATTCTTAGTAAAAGTTGGTTTTATTCCCATGTAATGTGATCGTTCTGCTTTTTAGTGCTTTGTTGCATATCACGTTCAAAAACACTCAAAAGACACTTTTCTACTTATGTCTTTTTTTTTCCCACATGAAGCTAGTTTCGTATGTAATTTGGCATTTTCGTAACTAAGAACGTGAAAAACACTCAAAATACACAATTTGGTGAGGTAGTTCTGTTTATCTATTAAAAGTGTTATTCATGCATTTATTCATTTTGGTATGTAAGAAATTTCTCTATATACACGAGTTTTTCCGTTTATTGCCTTGTGGTTCTTTTAAAACTATAAAACACTCATTATACACGTTTCTCGTAATGTCCTTTTGTTTCCCAATATAGAGTGCTTTCCATCTATTTTTGCATTTTTTGTAGGTAACAAGCTCAAAAACACTCAAAATATATTTTTTTGGTAATGTTATTCTATTTCTTTAGCGTTTTTCTACGTAAAACACTGAAAAGACACGTTTTCAGTAATTTTCTTTTGGATTCACATAATGACTGACTTCCATATTATTTATCGTTTTGGTGCCTAACATGCTGAAAAACACTGAAAAGACAGGTTACTGGTAAAGTCGTTTAACTTCCATATATAAGTGGCTTTGCATGCAATTTAGGGTTTGGTAGATAAAAATCCGAAAAAAAGCACTAATTAACTTTTATGTTCTTTTTTCCACATAAATTCCCTGAATTTTGACAGAATTTTGGCATCTCGGTACCTATGAAGATGAATAACAAAAAAAAATCCTATCTTTATATTTTTTTATTTATCATTTTTTTTTTTTCTAAAGAGAGTTATTTGTGGGTTTTAGCTTTTTTGGTACTGAAGGAACTTAAAAATCACTCATAATACACGTTTCTCGTAATGTTCTTTCGTTTCCCAAACATAAGGTTCTTTGCATGTATTTAAGCGTTTTTTTTAGATAATATGATCAAAAACACTCAAAATACATGTATTTGGTAATGTTATTCTGTTTCTCCATAAAATGTATTTTGCATGCGTTTTAGCGTTTTGGTATATAAGTTGCTCAAAAATGGCAAGTTCTTGGTAAAATTTGGTTTTATTCCCATGTAATGTGATTGCCCTGGCTTTTAGTGCTTTATTGCGTAACACGCTCAAAAACACTGAAAAGACATGCAAAACCTCCCATATGAGGAAATTAAAGACCTTATCAAAAATCTGTCTTTTGAGTGTTTTTCAGCATGTTAGGCACCAAAACGATAAATAATAAGGAACTCACTCTATCTGGGAATCCAAAAGAAAATTACTGAAAACGTGTCTTCTCAGTATTTTACGTACAAATACGCTAAAACTGATACAAACCAACCAATATCAAGAAGCAGAAAAACTACCAAAAATATATATTTTGAGTGTTATTGAGCTTGTTACCTAAAAAAAAAACGCGAAAATGGATACAAAGCACTCTATATTAAGAAACAAACGGACATTGCGAGAAAAATGTATGAGGAATGTTTTATAGTTCAAAAAAACCACAAGGCAAAAAACGCAAAAACTCGTAAATATGCTGAAACTCATGAATAACACTCTTAATTGAGAAACAGAGCAACCTTACTAAATGCGTGTCAAAAAACACTAAAAGGCAAGTTCTTCGTTAAAGTAGGTTTTATTCCCATAAAATGTGATTGCCCTTCTTTTTCTTCTTTTCTCGTTATGTCCCTTTTTTTCCTTATATAGAGTGCTTTGCATCCATTTTCGTTTTTCTTTTTATGTAACAAGCTCAAAAACACACAGAATATACTTTTCTGGTAAAGTTATTCTATTTCTTCATATTGGTTGGTTTGCATCCGTTTTAGCGTTTTTTCTACGTAAATCTTTTAAAAGACACGTTTCCAGTAATTTTGTTTTGGATTTCCATATAGAGTGACTTTCATATTATTTATCGTTTTGGTGCCCAACATGCTTTTTGGTGCCTTTTGCTTCCCAATATAGAGTGCTTTTTATCCATTTTCGCGTTTTTTGTAGGTAACAATTTTAAAAACACTCAAAATATAACTTTTTTGGTAATGTTATTCTATTTCTTCATTTTGGTTGGTTTCCATCCGTTTTAGCGTTTTCTACGTAAAACACCGAAAAGACACGTTTTCAGTAATTTTGTTTTGGATTCCCGTATAGATTGACTTCCTTGGGTTTTATCGTATTGCTTCCTAACCTGCTGAAAAACACTCATAAGACAGTTTTCTGGCAAAGACATTTAATTTCTCCATATAGGTGGCTTTCCATGCACTTTAGGGGTTTGGTACATAACAGTAAGAAAAAAAAGCTAAATATAACTTTTTTGATAATGTTCTTATTTCATATAATTTCCTGAACTTTGCCCGAATTTTGGCACCGTGTTACCTGTGAAGATGACTAAGAATGAAAAAAAAAATCGTATTTTTTCATTTATCTATTTTTTTTTCTCAATAAAGAGTGTAATTTGTGGCTTTTAGCTTTTTCGTACTTAATGAACTTAAAAACACTCATAATACACGTTTCTTGTAATGTCCTTTCATTTATCAAAAATAGGGTTCTTTGCATGTATTTAAGCCTTTTTATTGGTAACATGATCAAAAACACTCAAAATACATGTTTTTGGTAATGTTATTCTGTTTCACCGTAAAGTGTATTTTGCATGCATTTTAGTGTTTTGGTATATAAGGAGCTCCAATACACTTAAAGGCAAGTTCTTGTTAAAAATTTGTTTTATTCCAATGTAATTTGATTCCCCTGCTTTTTAGTGCTTTATTGTCTAACACGCTCAAAAACATTCAAAAGACATTTTTCTGGTAATGTAATTTTTTTCCTACATAAAGCTGGTTTACCATCCAATTTGGGGTTTTGCTAACTAAGGATGTGAAAAGCACTCAAAATACACTCATTTAGTAAGATTGTTCTGTTTCTCAATTAAGAGTGTTGTTCCAGAGTTTCAGCATTTTGCAATGTAAGAAACTTCTCTATATACACGAGTTTTTTGCGTTTTTTTGCCTTGTAGTCCTTGTGAAACTATAAAACACTCATTATACACGTTTCTCGTAATGTCCTTTTGCTTCCCAATATAGAGTGCTTTCCATCCTTTTTCGCGTTTTTTGTAGTTAACAATTTCAAAAACACTCAAAATATACCTTTTTAGTAATGTTATTTTATTTCTTCATATTGGTTGGTTTGCATCCGTTTTAGCTTTTTTCTACGTAAAACACCGAAAAGACATGTTTTTTGTAATTCTGTTTTGGATTCCCATATAGATTGACTTCCATGTTATTTATTGTGTTGGTTCCTAACATGATGAAAAACACTCATAAGACCGTTTTCTGGGAAAGACGTTTAATTTCCTCATATAGGTGGCACTGCATGCACTTTAGGGGTTTGGTACATAACAGTCCGAAAAAAAAGCTAAATTTAGCTTTTTTGATAATGTTCTTATTTCACATAATTTAGTGAAATTTGCCCGAATTTTCGCATTTCGGTACCTGTGAAGATGCATAAGAAAGAAAACATTGTAATTTTTTATATATTTATTGTGTTATATTTATTTATTGTGTTACATTTAAAGAGTGTTATTTGTGGCTTTTAGCTTTTTGGTAATTAATGAACTTAAAAACACTCATAATACACGTTTCTCGTAATATCCTTTCGTTTCCCAAAAATAGTGTTCTTTGCAATTATTTAAGCGTTTTTATTGGTAACATGATCAAAAACACTCAAAATACATGTTTTTGGTAATGTTATTCTGTTTCACCATAAAGAGTGTTTTGCATGCGTTTTAGTGTTTTGGTATATAAAGAGCTCAAAAACACTTAAAGGCAAGTTCTTGGTAAAAATTCGTTTTCCTCTAATGTAATGTGATTGCCCTCCTTTTTTGTGCTTTATTGCCTATCACGCTGAAAAACACTCAAAAGACACTTTTCTGGTAAAGTCTTTTTTTTTCCCACAAACCTATTTTCGCATGCAATTTGGGGTTTTGGTAACTAAGAAGGTGAAAAGCACTCAAAATACACGCATTTATTAAGGTTGTTCTGTTTCTCAATTAGGAGTGTTATACATGAGTTTTAGCATTTTTGTATTTAGGAAACCTCTCCATATACACGAGATTTTGCGTTTTTTGCCTCGTGGTTTGATCTATAAAACACTCATTATACACTTTTCTTGCAATGTCCTTTTCTTTCCCAATATAGAGTGCTTTGCATCAATTTTCGCGTTTTTTGTAGGTAACAAGCTCAAAAACACTCAAAATAAACCTTTTTAATAACGTTTTTCTATTTCTTGATATTGGTTGCTTTGCATCTGATTTAGCGTTTTCTACATAAAATACTGAGAAGACACGTTTTCAGTAACTTTTTTTTGGATTCCCATATAAAGTGAGTTCCTTATTATTTATTGTTTTAGTGCCTAACATACTATAAAACACTCAAAACACATATTTCTGGTAAGGTCGTTTAATATCTTCATATAGGAGTCTTTGAATGCACTTTAGGGTTTGGTATATAACAGTCCGAAAAAAAAAGCTGAAATTAACTTTTTTTATAATATTTTTTTATCATATGATTGCCCTAAATTTTCCCAGAATTTTGGCATCTCGGTACCTGTGAATATGAATAACAAAAAAAAAAAAACTATTTTTTTTATTTTTTTATTTTCTATTTTCTAAATAAAGAGTGTTATTTGTGGGTTTTAGCTTTTTGGTACTTAAGGAACTTAAAAAAAACACTCATAATACACGTTTCTCTTAATATCCTTTTGCTTCCCAAACATAATGTTCTTTGCATATATTTAAGCGTTTTTATAAATAACATGATCAAAAACACTCAAAATACATATTTTTGGTAATGTTATTCTGTTTCTCCATAAAGTTTGTTTTGCATGCGTTTTAGCGGTATGGTATATAAGGAGCTCAAAAACACTTAAAGGCAAGTTTTTGGTATAAATTGGTGTTATTCCAATCTAATATGATTGCCCTGCTTTTTAGTGCTTTATTGCCTATCACGCTCAAAAACACTTAAAAGACATTTTCTGGTAATATCATTTTTTTCTCACATAAAGGTGGTTTCGCATGCAATTTTAGGTTTCGGTAACTAAGAATGTAAAAAGCACTCAACATACACGCATTTAGTTCTGCTTCTCAATTAAGAGTGTTATTCACGAGTTTCAGCATTTTGTTATCTAGGAACCTTCGCCATATACACGAGTTTTTGTGTTTTTTGCCTTTTGGTTCTTTTGAACTATAAAAACTCATTATACACTTTTTTTGCAAAGTCCTTTTGTTTTCTAATATAGAGTGCTTTGCATTAATTTTTGCGTTTTTTGTAGGTAACAAGCTCAAAAACACTCAAAATATACCTTATTGGTAATGTTTTTTTTCTATTTCTTGATATTGGTAGGTTTGAATCCATTTTAGCGTTTTTCTACGTAAAACAAAGAAAAAACACGTTTTCAGCAATTTTGTTTTGGATTCTCATATAGAGTGAGTTCCTTATTATTTATCGTTTTGGTGCCTAACATGCTGAAAAACACTCAAAAAATAGATTTCTGGTAAGGTCGTTTAATTTTCTCATATTGGAGGCTTTCCATGCACTTTAGGTTTTGGTACATAACAGTCCCCAAAAAAAGCTAAAATTAGGTTTTTTGATAATTTTTGTTTTATGATATAATAGTCCTGAATTTTCCCAGAATTTTGGCATCTCGTTACCTATGAAGATGAATAACAAAAAAAAAAGAAATCCTATTGTTTTTATTTTCTTACTTTTTTTTCTAAATAAAGAGTGTTATTCGGGGGTTTTAGCTTTTTGGTACTTAAGGAACTTAAAAACACTTATAATACACAATTCTCGTAATGTCCTTTCGTTTCGCAAACATAAGGTTCTTTGCATGTATTTAAGCGATTTTATAGATAACATGATCAAAAACACTCAAAATATATGTTTTTGGTAATTTTATTCTTTTTCTCCATAAAAGGTGTTTTGCATGCGTTTTAGTGTTTTGGTATGTAATGAGCTCAAAAACACTTAAAGGGAAGTTCTTGGTAAAAATTGTTTTTTTTTTCCCATGTATTGTGATTGCCCTGCTTTTTAGTGCTTTATTGCCTAACACGCTCAAAAACACTCAAAAGACACTTTTCTGGTAATATCACTTTTTTCCCCATATAAAGCTAGTTTTGCATGGAATTTGGGGTTTTGGTAACTAAGAATGTGAAAAAAATATCCAAACACAGACAATTAGTAAGGTTGTTCTATTTTTTTATTAAAAGTGTTATTCATCAGTTTCAGCATTTTGGTATGTAAGAAACTTTTCTAATACACACATTTGGTAAGGTATTTCTGTTTCAAAAATAAAAGTGTTATTCATGAGTTTCAGATTTTTCGTATGTACACGAGTTTTTGAGTTTTTTACCTTGTGGTTCTTGTCAAACTATAAAACACTCATACACGTTTCTCGTAAGGTTCTTTTCTTTGCCAATATAAAGTGCTTTCTATCCAATTTTGCATTTTTTCTAGGTAACAAGCTCAAAAACACATCAAAATATATCTTTTTGGTAATGTTATTCTATTTCTTCATATTGGTTGGTTTGCATCCGTTTTAGCGTTTTTCTACGTAAATCATTGAAAAGACACGTTTTAAGTAATATTGTTCAAATTTATGAAAAACACTCAAAAGACAGGTTTCTATTAAAGTCGTGTAATTTCCCCATATAGGTGGATTTGCATGCACTTTAGAGATTGTATATAACTCCGGAAAAAAGCAAAAATTATTTTTTTTTATATTGATTTTTTTTTCAAAATTTCCATGAATTTTGCCAGAATTTTGGCATCTCAGTACCTATGAAGATGAATAACAAAAAAAGAAAAATTTTTTTTTCTCTCTATTGAGAGTTAATTGTGGGTTTTAGCTTTTTGGTAATTAAGGAACTTAAAAACACTCATAATACATGATTTTCGTAATGTCCTTTTGTTATACAAACATAGGGTTCTTTACATGTATTTAAGCGTTTTTATAGGTTACATGATCAAAAACACTCAAAATACATGTTTTTGGTAATGTTATTCTGTTTCTCCATATAGGGTGTTTTGCATGCGTTTTAGCGATTTGGTATGTAAGGAGTTAAAAAAAACAATTAAAGGCAAGTTCTTCGTAAAAGTTGGTTTTATTCCCATGTAATGTAATTGTTCTGCTTTTTAGTGCTTTGTTGCATATCACGCTCAAAAACACTAAAAAGACACTTTTTTTTGTAATGCCATTTTTTTTCCCCACATGAAGGTAGTTTCACATGTAATTTGGCATTTTTGTAACTAAGAATGTGAAAAACACTCAAAATACACAATTTGGTAAGATAGTTCTGTTTATTCATTAAAAGTGTTATTCATGCATTTCATTATTTTGGTATGTAAGAAATTTCTCTATATACACGATCTTTTGCGTATATTGCCTTGTGGTTCTTTTAAAACTATAAAAACTCATTATACACGTTTCTCGTAATGTCCTTTTGTTTCCTAATATAGAGTGCTTTACATCCATTTTTTTAATTTTTTTGTAGGTAACAAGTTGGTTTCATTCCAATATAATATTATTGCCCTGCTTTTTAGTGCTTTATTGCCTAACAAGCTCAAAAACGCTCAAAAGACACTTCTGGTAATATCATTTTTTTCCCACATAAAGCTAGTTTCGCATGCTATTTCGGGTTTTGCTAACTAAAAATAAGAAAAAACACTCAAAATACACGCATTTGGTAATGTTGTTCTCTTTCTGAATTAAGATTGTTATTCATGAGTTTCAGAAATTTTGGTATCGAAGAAACTTCTTTATATACAAGAGTTTTTGCATTTTTTCCTTGTGGTTCTTGTGAACCACAAGTTCTTCAGCCCGAAAATAATAAGACACTCATTATACATGTTTCTTGTAATGTCCTTTTCTTTCCCAATAGTGAGTGCTTTGCATCCATTTTCGGCTTTTTTGTAGGTAACAAGCTCAAGAAACACTCAAAATATACCTTTTTGGTAAAGTTCTTCCATTTCTTCATATTGGTTAGTTTGCATCCGTTTTAGCGTTTTTCTACGTAAAACACCGAGAACACACGTTTTTCAGTAATTTTGTTTTCGATTCCCAAAGAATATTGCCAGTATTTTGGCATCTTAGTACCTATGAAGATGAATAACAAAAAAAAAAAATAAATAAATAAATTATTATTATTTTTTTTTTCTATAGTGTTATTTGTGGGTTTTAGCTTTTTTTTGGTACTTAAGGAACTTAAAAACACTCATAATAAATGTTTCTCGTAATGTCCTTTCGTTTCCCAAACATAAAGTTCTTTGCATGTATTTAAGCGTTTTTATAAATAACATGATCAAAAACACTCAAAATACATGTTTTTGGTAATGTTACTCTGTTTCCCCATAAAGGGTGTTTCGCACGCGGTTTAGCGTTCTGGTATATAAGGAGTTTAAAAAAACACTTAAAGGCAAGTTCTTCGTAAAAGTTGGTTTATTCCCATGTCATATGAATGTTCTGCTTTTTAGTGCTTTGTTGCATATCACGCTCAAAAACACTCAAAAGACACTTTTCTGGTAATATCTTTTTTTCCCCACATAAAGCTAGTTTCGCATGTAATTTGGGATTTTCGTAACTAAGAATGTGAAAAACACTCAAAATACACACATTTGGTAAGGTAGCTCTGTTTCTCAATTAAAAGTGTTATTCATGCATTTCAGCATTTTGGTATGTAAGAAACTTCTCTATAAACACGAGTTTTTGCGTTTTTTACCCTGTGGTTCGTGTGAAACTATAAAACACTCATTATACACGTTTCTCGTAATGTTCTTTTGTTTCCCAATATAGAGTGCTTTCCATCCATTTTCGCATTTTTTGTAGGTAACAAGCTGAAAAACACACAAAATATATATTTTTGGTAATGTTATTCTATTTCTCCATATTGGTTGGTTTGCATCCGTTTTAGCGTTTTTCTTCGTAAATCACTGAAAAGACACGTTTTTAGTAATATTGTTGAAATTGCTGAAAAACACTCACAAGACAGATTTCTGGTAAAGTCGTGTAATTTCCCCATATAGGTGGCTTTGCATGCACTTTTGGGTTTGGTACATAATTCCGGAAAAAAGCTAAAAATTTTATTTTTTATATAATGTTTTTTTACATAATTTTTCCTGAATTTTTGCCTGAATTTTGGCATCTTCATACCTCTGTAGATGAGTAACAAAAAAAAAAAAAAAATTTTTTTTTTTTCTCTATTTGTTGGTTTTTAGTTTTTTGGTACTTAAGGAACTTAAAAACAATCATAATACACGATTTTCGTAATGTCCTTTCGTTTCACAGACATAGGGCTCTTTGCATGTATTTAAGCGTTTTTATAGGTAACACGATCAAAAACATTCAAAATACATGTTTTTGGTAATGTTATTCTGTTTCTCCATAAAGGGTGTTTCGCATGCGTTTTAGCGTTTTGTTATGTAAGGAGTTAAAAATACTTAAAGGCATGTTCTTCGTAAAAGTTGGTTTTATTCTTATATAATGTGATTATTCTGTTTTTTAGTGCTTTGTTGCATATCACGCTCAAAAACACTCAAAAGACACTTTTCTGATAGTCATTTTTTTCCCACATAAAGCTAGTTTTGCATGTAATTTGACATTTTCGTATCTAAAAATGTGAAAAACATTCAAAATACACACATTTGGTAAGGTAGTTCTGTTTCTCATTTAAAAGTGTTTTAGCGTTTTGGTATGTAAGAAACTTCTCTATATACACGAGTTTTTGCGTTTTTTGTCTTGTGGTTCTTGTGAAACTATAAAACAATCATTATACATGTTTCTCTAAATGTCCCTTTGCTTCCCAATATAGAGTGCTTTTACATCCATTTTCGCGTTTTTTGTAGGTAAAAATCTCAAAAACACTTTTTGGTAATTTTATTCTATTTCTTCATATTCGTTGCTTAGCATCCGTTTTAGCGTTTTCTCTACGTAAAACACTGAGAAGACACGTTTTCAGTAATTTTGTTTTGGATTGACATATTGACTGACTTCCATATTATTTATCGGTTTGGTGCCTAACATGCTGAAAAACACTGAAAAGACAGGTTTCTCGTAAAGTCGTTTAATTTCCTCATATAGGTGGCTTTGCATGCACTTTAGGGTTTGGTAAATAACAATCCGAAAAAAAAGCTATAAATAACTTTTTTGATAATGTTTTTTTTTTCTACATAAATTCCCTGAATTTTGGCAGAATTTTGGCATATGGGTACTTATGGAAATCAATACAAAAAAAAAATGCTATTTTTTTATTTATTTATTTTTCTTGTCTCTTTAAAGAGTGTTATTTGTAGGTTTTTAACGTTTTGGAACTTAAGGAACTTAAAAACAGTCATAATACACGTTTCTCGTAATGTCCTTTCGTTTCCCAAAGATAGGGTTCTTTGCATGTATCTAAGCGTTTTTATAGGTAACATGATCAAAAACACTTAAAACACATATTTTTTGTAATGTTTTTCTACTTCTCCATAAAGGAGTGTTTTGCATGCGTTTTAGCGTTTTGGTATGTAAGGAGCTCAAAAACACATAATGGCAAGTTCTTGGTCAAAGTTGGTTTTATTCTCATGTAATGTGATTGCCCTGCTTTTTAGTGCTTTATTGCCTAACACGCTCAAAAACACTCAAAAGACACTTCTGGTAATATCATTTTTTTCCCACATAAAGCTAGTTTCGCATGCTATTTGGGATTTTGCTAAGAATGTGAAAAACACTGAAAATACAAGCTTTTGGTAAGGTTGTTCTGTTTCTCAATTAAGATTGTTATTTATGAGTTTCAGCATTTTGGTATCTAAGAAACTTCTTTATATACACGAGTTTTTGCGGTTTTTGCCTTGTAGTTCTTGTGAACCACAAGTTCTTTTGCTTGAAAATAATAAGACACGTTTCTCGTTATGTCCTTTTGTTTCCGAATAGGGAGTGCTTTGCATCCATTTTCACCTTTTTTGTAGTTAACTAGCTCAAAAACACTCAAAATATACATTTTTGGTAATGTTATTCTATTTTTTTTTTCATATTGGTTGGTTTGCATCCGTTTTAGCGTTTTTCTACGTAAAACACCGAAAAGACACGTTTTCAGTAATTTTGTTTTGGATTCCCATATAGAGTGACTTCCATGTTATTTATCGTTTTGGTGCCTAACATGCTTAAAAACACTCATAAGACAGTTTTCTGCCAAAGACGTTTCATTTCCCCATATAGGTTGTTTTGCATGCACTTTAGGGTTTGCTACATAACAGTCGAAAAAAAAAAACCTAAAATTAACTTTTTGATAATGTTCTTATTTCAAGAAATTTCATGAATTTTGCACGATTTTTGGCATCTCGGTACCTGTGAAGATAAATAAGAAAGAAAAAAAATATCGTGTTTTTTATTTATTTTTTTTTTTCTCAATAGAGAGTTATTTGTGGCTTTTAGGTTTTTGGTACTTAACGAATTTAAAAACACTCATAATACACGTTTCTCGTAATGTCCTTTCGTTTCCCACAAATAGGGTTCTTAGCATGTATTTAAGCGTTTTATTGGTAACATGATCAAAAACACTCAAAATACATGTTTTTGGTAATGTTATTCTGTTTCTTCATAAAGTGTGTTTTGCATGCGTTTTAGCGTTTTGGTATAGAAGGAGCTCAAAAACACTTAAAGGCAAGTTCTTGGTAAACATTGGTTTTAATCCCATGTAATGTGATTGCCCTTTCTTTTTAGTGCTATACTGCCTATCACGCTCAAAAACACGCAATAGACACTTTTCGGGAAATGTCATTTTTTTTTACCACATAAAGCTGGTTTCGCATTCAATTTGGGTTTTGGGTAACTAAGAATGTGAATTTCTCAATTAAAAGTGTTATTCATGAGTTGCAGCATTTTGGTATCTAAGAAACTTATCCATATATACGAGTTTTTGCGTTTTTTGCCTTGTGGTTCTTGTGAAACCATAAAACACTCATTATACACGTTTATCATAATGTCCTTTTGTTTTCTAATATAGAGTGCTTTACATCCATTTTCGCGTTTTTTGTGGTTAACAGGCTCAAAAACACTCAAAATATACCTTTTCGGTAACGTTATTCTATTTTTTTCATATTGGTTGGTTTGCATCCGTTTTAGCGTTTTTCTACGTAAAACACGGAAAAGACACGTTTTCAGTAATTTTGTTTTGCATTCCCATATTGAGTGACTTCCATATTATTTATCCTTTTGATGCCTAACATGCTAAAAAAGAAAACACTCAAAAGAAAGGTTTCTGGTAAAGTTGTGTAATTTCCCCATATAGGTGGCTTTGGATGCACTTTAGGGTTTGGTACATAACAGTCCGAAAAAAATGCTAAAATTTACTTTTTTTTATGTTCATTTTTCCACATAATTTCCCTGAATTTTGCCAGACTTTCGGCATCTCAGTACCTATGAATATGAATAACAAAAAAAAAATTGCTATTTTTTTATTTATTTATTTATATAATTTTTTTTCTCTATAAAGAGTGTCTTTTGTGGCTTTTAGCTTTTTGGTACTTAAGAAACTAAAAGACACTCATAATACACGTTTCTCGTAATTTTATTTTTTCGTTTCCCAAACATATATTTAAGTGTTTTTATAGGTAACATGATCAAAATCACTCAAAATACATGTTTTTGGTAATGTTATTCTGTTTCTCCATAAAGGGTGTTTTCCATGCGTTTTAGCGTTTTTGTTTGTAAGGAGCTTAAAAAATCTCAAAGGGAAGTTCTTGGTAAAAATTGGTTTTATCCCTATGTAACGTGATTGCCCTGTTTTTTTAGTGCTTTATTTCCTAACACGCTCAAAAACACTCAAAAAAACTTTTTTTATGTTAGTCATTTTTTTCCCACATTTTTATCCCACAATATTTCGCATGCAATTTGGGGTTTTGGTAACTAAGAATGTGAAAAACACCCAAAATACACTCATTTGGTAAGCTTGTTTTTTTTTTTTTTATTCTTCGTAAAATTTGGTTTTATTCCAATGTAATGTGATTGTTCTGCTTTGTAGTGCTTTGTTGCATATAACGCTCAAAAACACTCAAAAGACACTTTTCTGGTAATGTCATTTATTTCCCACATGAAGCTAGTTTCCCATGTAATTTGGGATTTTCGTAACTAAGAATGTGAAAAACACTCAAAATACACACATTTTGTAAGGTAATTCTGTTTCTCAATCAAAAGTATTATTCATGAGTTTCATCATTTTGGTATCGAAGAAACTTCTCTAGGTACACGAGTTTTTGCGATTTTTGCCTTTTGGTTCTTGTGGAACTATAAAACACTCATTATACACGTTTCTCAGAATGTCCTTTTGTTTTGCAATACTTTGCATCCATTTTTTGCATTTTTTTAGGTAACAAGCTCAAAAACATTCAAAATATACATTTTTGGTAATGTTATTGTATTTCTTCATATTGGTTGGTTTGCATCCTTTTTAGCGTTTTTCTACGTAAAACACTGAAAAGACACGTTTTCAGTAATTTTGTTATAGATTCCCATATTGCGTGACTTCCATATTATTATCGTTTTGGTGCCTAACATACTGAAAAACACTCAAAAGTAAGGTTTCTCGTAAAGTCGTTTAATTTCCTCATGTAGGTGGCTTTGCATTTACCTTAGAGTTTGGTACATAACATTCCGAAAAAAATGCTAAAATTAACTTTTTTGATAATATTCTTGTATTACATAATTGCCCAAAATTTTCCCAGAATTTTGGCATCTCGGTACCTATGAAGATGAATAACAAAAAAAAAAATGCCGTTTTTTTTATATATTTATTTATTTTTTCTTTATAAAGAGTGTTATTTGTTGGTTTTAGTTTTTTGGTTCTTAATTAACTTAAAAACACTCATAATACACGTTTCTCGTAATGTTCTTTTGTTTCCCAAACATAGGGTTCTTTGTATGTATTTTCCCGTTTATATAAAGAGCATGATCAAAAACACTCAAAATACATGTTTTTGGTAATGTTATTCTAATTCTCCATGAAGGGTGTTTTGCATTCGTTTTAGCGTTTTGGTATGTAAGGAGCTGAAAAAAACTTAAAGGCAAATTCTTGGTAAAAGTTGGTTTCATTCCTATGTAATGTTTTTCCCCTGCTTTTTAGTGCATTATTGCCTAACACGCTCAAAAACACCCAAAGTCATTTTTCTGGTAATGTCATTTCTTACCAACATAAAGCTAGTTTTGCATGCAATTTAGAGTTTTGGTAAATAAGAATGTGAAAAACACTCAATTACACGCATTTCGTAAGGTTATTATGTTTCTCATTTAAGAGTATTATTCATGAGTACCAGCGTTTTGGTAACTAAGAAACCTCCATATACACCAGATTTTGCGTTTTTTGCCTTGTGGTTCTTGTGAAACTACGAAACACTCATTATTCACGTTGCTCGTAATGTCCTTTTGTTTCCCAATATAGAGTGCTTTGCATCCTTTTTCGCGTTTTTTGTAGGTAACAAGATTAAGAACACTCTAAATATACTTTTTTGGTAATATTCTATTTCTTCATATCGGTTGGTTTGCATCCGTTCTAGCGTTTCTCTACCTAAAACACAGAAAAGACACGTTTTCAGTATTTTGTTTTGGATTCTCATATAGAGTGACTTCCATATTATTTATCGTTTTGATGCCTAACAAGCTGAAAATCACTCAAAAGACAGGTTTATGGTAAAATCGTTTAATTTCCTCATATAGGTGGCTTTGCATGCACTTTAGGGTTTGGTAAATAAGACTCCGAAAAAAAGCTAAAATTAACTTTTTTGATAATGATCTTTAATCACATAATTCCCCTGAATTTTGCCAGAATTTTGGTATCTCGGTACCTATGAAGATGAATAATAAAAAATAAAAAAATTCCTATTTTTCTATTTATTTATTTATTTATTTTTTCTAAATAAAGAGTGTTACTTGTGGGTTTTAGCTTTTTGGTTCTTAAGGAACTTAAAAACACTCATAATACACGTTTCTCGTAATATCCTTCCCTTTCCCAAACATAAGGTTCTTTGCATGTATTTAAGCGTTTTTATAGATAACATGATTAAAAAACACTCAAAATACCTGTTGTTGGTAATGTTATTTTGTTTCTATATATAGTGTGTTTTGCATGCGTTTTAGCGCATATAAGGAGCTGAAAAACACTTAAAGGCAAGTTCTTGGTAAACTGGTTTTTATTCCATGTAATGTGATTGCCCTGCTTTTTATTGCTTTATTGCCTAACACTCTCAAAAACACTCAAAAGACACTTTTCTGGTAATGTTATTTTTTTCCCCACATAAAGCTATATTCGCATGAAATTTCGTTTTTTTTTTAACTAAGAATGTGAAAAAACACTCAAAATACACGCATTTAGTAAGGTTGTTCCGTTTTTCAATTAAGAGTGTTATGAGTTTCAGCATTTTGGTATTTAAGAAATTTCTCCATATATATGAGTTTTTGTGTTTTTTGCCTTGTGGATCTTGTGAAACTATCAAACACTCATTATACACGTTTCTCATAATGTCCTTTTGTTTCCCAATATAGAGTGCTTTGCATGCATTTTCGCCTTCTTTGTAGGTAAGAAGTTCAAAAACACTCAAAATATATCTTTTTGGTGATATTTTTCTATTTCTTCGTATTGGTTGGTTTGCATCCGTTTTAGCGTTTTTCTACGTACAACACTGAGAAGACATGTTTTCAGTAATTTTGTTTTGGATTCCCATATTGAGTGACTTCAATGGTATTTATCGTTTTGGTGCCTAACATGCTAAAAAAACACTTAAAAGACAGGTTTCTTGTAAAGTCGTTTAATTTTCATATATAGGTGGCTTTGTATGCACTTTAGGGTTTGGTACATAACAGTCCGAAAAAAATCTATAACTTTTTTGATAATGTTCTTTTTTCCACATAATTTTCCTGAATTGTGCCAGAATTTTGGCATCTTGGTACCTATGAAGATGAATAACAAAAAAAAAAAAAAAATTGCTATTTTTTATTTATTTATTTTTTTTTTTTCACTATAGTGTTGTTTGTGAGTTTTAGCTTTTTGGTTCTTAAGGAACTTAAAAACACTCATAATTCACGTTTCTCATAATGTCCTTTCGTTTCCCAAATATAGGGTTCTTTGCATGTATTTAAACGTTTTTATAAGTAACATGATCAAAAACACTCAAAATATATGTTTTTGGTAATGTTTTTCTGTTTCTCCATAAAGGGTGTTTTGCATGCGTTTTAGCGTTTCAATATGTAAGGAGCTTTTTTTTACCTTGTGGTTCTTGTCAAACTATAAAACACTCATTATACACGTTTCTCGTAATGTTCTTTTGTTTCCCAATAAAGAGTGCTTTCCATCCTTTTTCGCATTTTTTGTAGATAACAAGCTCAAAAACACACAAAATATATCTTTTTTGGTAATGTTATTCTATTTCTTCATATTGGTTGGTTTGCATCCGTTTTAGCGTTTTTCTACGTAAATCACTGAAAAGACTCGTCTTAAGTAATATTGTTGAAATTGCTGAAAAACACTCAAAAGACAGGTTTCTGGTAAAGTCGTGCAATTTCCCCATATAGGTGGATTTGCATGCACTTCAGAGTTTGTACATAATTCCGGAAATAAGCTAAAATTATTTTTTTTTATATAATGATTTTTTTTTTACAAAATTTTCATGAATTTTGCCAAAATTTTGGCATCTCGGTACCTATGAAGATGAATAACAAAAATTTTTTTTTTTTCTCTATATAAAGATTTATTTGTGGGTTTTAGCTTTTTGGTACTTAAGGAACTTAAAAACACTCATAATACACGATTTTCGTAATGTCCTCTTGTTATACAAACATAGGGTTCTTTACATGTATTAAAGCGTTTTTATAGGTTACATGATCAAAAACACTCAAAATACATGTTTTTGGTAATGTTATTCTGTTTCTCCATATAGGGTGTTTTGTATGCGTTTTAGCGATTTGGTATGTAAAGAGTTAAAAAACACTTAAATGTAAGTTCTTCGTAAAAGTTGGTTTTATTCCCATGTAATGTGATTATTCTGCTTTTCAGTGCTTTGTTGCATATCACGCTCAAAAACACTAAAAAGACACTTTTTTTGGTAATGTCATATTTTTTTCCCGCATGAAGGTAGGTATTTCCCACATGAAGGTAATTTCACATGTAATTTGGCATTTTCGTTACTAAGAATGTGAAAAACACTCAAAATACACAATTTGGTAAGGTAGTTCTGTTTATTGATTAAAAGTGTTATTCATGCATTTCATCATTTTGGTATGTAAGAAATTTCTCTATATACACGATTTTTTGCGTATATTGCCTTCTGGTTCTTTTAAAACTATAAAAAACTCATTATACACGTTTCTCGTAATGTCCTTTTGTTTCCTAATATAGAGTGTTTTACATCCATTTTTTTCATTTTTTTGTAGGTAACAAGCTCAACAACACTCAAAATATATCTTTTTTGTAATGTTATTCTATTTCTTCATCTAGCTTGGTTTGCATCCGCTTTAGCGTTTTTCTACGTAAAACACTGAAAAGACACGTTTTCAGTAATTTTGTTTTGGATTCACATATTGACTGACTTCCATATTATTTATCGTTTTGGTGCCTAACATGCTGAAAAACACTGAAAAGACAGGTTTCTGGCACTTTAGGGTTTGGTACATAACAATCCGAAAAAAAGCTATAATTAACTTTTTTGATGATGTTCTTTTTCCCACATAAATTCCCTGAATTTTGGCAGAATTTTGGCATCTCGGTACCTATTTGGATGAAAAAAAAAATCCCATTATTTTATTTTTTTTGTTTATTATTTTTTTTTTTCTAAATAAAGTGTGTTATTTGTGGGTTTTAGCTTTTAGGTACTGAAGGAACTTAGAAAACACTCAATACACGTTTCTCGTAATGTCCTTTCGTTTCCCAAACATAAGGTTCTTTGCATGTATTTAAGCGTTTTTATAGATAACATGATCAAAAACACTCAAAATACATGTATTTGCTAATATTATTCTGTTTCTCCATAAAATGTATTTTGCATGCGTTTTAGCGTTTTGGTATGTAAGGAGCTCATAAACACTTAAAGGCAAGCAAGTTCATGGTAAAATTTGTTTTTTTTCCAATGTAATGTGATTGCCCTTCCTTTTAGTGCTTTATTGCGTAATACACTCAAAACACTCAAAGGACATGCAAGGCCTCGCATATGAGTAAATTAAAGACCTTACCAGAAATCTGTCTTTTTGAGTATTTTTCAGGATGTTAGGCACCAAACCGATAAATAATATGGAAGTCAGTCAATATGTGAATCCAAAACAAAATTACGGAAAACGTGTCTTCTCAGTGTTTTACGTAGAAAAACGCTAAAACTGATGCAAGCCAACCAATATCAAGAAGCAGAAAAACATTACCAAAAATGTATGTTTTGAGTGTTTTTGAGCTTGTTACCTACAAAAAAAGTCAAAAATTGATACAAAGCACTCTATATTGGGAAATAAAGGGACATTGCGACAAAAGTGTATAATGAATGTTTTATAGTTCTAAAAAACCACAAGACAAAAAACGCAAAAACTCGTGTATATGGAGTTTTCTACATACCAAAATTTTGAAACTCATGAATAACACTCTTAATTGAGAAACAGAACAACCTTACTAAATGCGTGTCAAAAACACTAAAAGGCAAGTTCTTCGTAAAAGTTAGTTTTATTCCCATGTAATGTGATTGCCCTGCTTTTTAGTGCTTTATTGCCTAACTCGCTCAAAAACACTCAAAGACGCTTTTCTGGTAATGTCATTTTTTTCGCTGGAATTTGGGGTTTTGGTAACTAAGAATGTAAAAAAAACACTTAAAATACACACATTTAGTAAGGTTGCTATGTTCTTTGATTAAGAGTGTTATTCATGAGTTTCAGCATTTTGGTATCTTAGAAACTTCTCCACACAGACGAGTTTTTGCGTTTTTTACCTTGTGATTCTGGTGAAACTATAAAACACTCATTACACACGTTTCTCGTTATTTTTTTTTTCCCAATATACAGTGCTTTGCATCCATTTTTGCGTTTTTTTTATGTAACAAGCTCAAAAACACACAAAATATACTTTTCCGGTAATGTTATTCTATTTTTTTTCATATTGGTTGGTTTGCATCCGTTTTAGCGTTTTTCTACGTAAGTCTTTTAAAAGACACGTTTTCAGTCATATTGTTTTGGATTTCCATATAGAGTGACTTTCATATTATCTATCGTTTTGGTGCCTAATATGCGGAAAAACACTCAAAAGACAGGTTTCTTGTAAAGTCGTTAAATTTTCCCAAATAGGTGGTTTTGCATGCACTTTATGATTTGGTACATAACTCCGAAAAAAAAGGTAAAATTAACTTTTTCGATAATGTTCTTTTTTCCACATAATTTCCTTGAATTTTGGCAGAATTTTGGCATCTTGGTACCTATGAACATAAATAACAAAAAGATAAAAATGCTATTTTTTTTTCTCTATAAAGAGTGTTATTTGTAGGTTTTAACGTTTTGGTACTTAAAGAATTAAAAAAAAATATTCATAATACACATTTCTTGTAATGTCCTTTCGTTTCCCAAATATAGGGATCTTTGCATATATTTAAACGTTTTTATGGGTAACATGATAAAAAACACTCAAAAACACTTGTTTTTGGTAATGTTATTCTGCTTCTCCATAAAGAAGTGTTTTACATACGTTTTAGCGATTTGGTATGTAAGGAGCTGAATAACACTTCAAGGCAAGTTCTTGGTAAAAGTTGGTTTCATTCCAATATAATATTATTGCCCTGCTTTTTAGTGCTTTATTGCCTAACAAGTTCAAAAACGCTCAAAAGACACTTCTGGTAATGTCATTTTTTTCCCACATAAAGCTAGTTTCGCATGCTATTTGGGGTTTTGCTAACTAAAAATGTGAAAAAACACTCAAAATACACGCATTTGGTAATGTTGTTCTCTTTCTCAATTGAGATTGTTATTCATGAGTTTCAGCATTTTGGAATCCAAGAAACTTCTTTATATACACGAGTTTTTGCATTTTTTGCCTTGTGGTTCTTGTGAACCACAAGTTCTTCAGCCCGAAAATAATAAGACACTCATTATACACGTTTCTCGTAATGTCCTTTTCTTTCCCAATAGTGAGTGCTTTGCATCCATTATCGCGTTTTTTGTAGGTAACAAGCTCAAGAAACACTCAAAATATACCTTTTTGCTAATGTTATTCTATTTCTTCATATTGGTTGGTTTACATTCGTTTTAGCGTTTTTCTTCGTAAATCACTGAAAAGACACGTTTTTAGTAATACTGTTGAAATTGCTGAATAAACGTTTCTCATAATGTCCTTTCGTTTCCCAAACATAAAGTTCTTTGCATGTATTTAAGCGTTTTTATAAATAACATGATCAAAAACGCTCAAAATACATGTTTTTGGTTATGTTACTCTGTTTCTCCATAAAGGGTGTTTTGCACGCGTTTTAGCGTTCTGGTATGTAAGGAGTTTAAAAAAACACTTAAAGGCAAGTTCTTCGTAAAAGTTGGTTTTATTCCCATGTAATATGATTGTTCTGCTTTTTAGTGCTTTGTTGCATATCACGCTCAAAAATACTCAAAAGACACTTTTCTGGTAATATCTTTTTTTTTCTCACATAGAGCTAGTATCGCATGTAATTTGGGATTTTCGTAACTAAGAATGTGAAAAACACTCAAAATACACACATTTGGTAAGGTAGCTCTGTTTCTCAATTAAAAGTGTTATTCATGCATTTCAGCATTTTGGTATGCAAGAAACTTTTCTATAAACACGAGTTTTTGCGTTTTTTTGCCTTGTGGTTCGTATGAAACTATAAAACACTCATTATACACGTTTCTCGTAATGTTCTTTTGTTTCTCAATATAGAGTGCTTTCCATCCATTTTCGCATTTTTTGTAGGTAACAAGCTGAAAAACACACAAAATATATATTTTTGGTAATGTTATTCTATTTCTTCATATTGGTTGGTTTGCATCCGTTTTAGCGTTTTTCTTCGTAAATCACTGAAAAGACACGTTTTTAGTAATATTGTTGAAATTGCTGAAAAATACTCACAATACAGATTTCTGGTAAAGTCGTGTAATTTCCTCATATACGTGGCTTTGCATGCACTTTTGGGTTTGGTACATAATTCCGGAAAAAAGCTAAAAAAAAAAAAAATTTATATAATGTTTTTTTTTTACATAATTTCCCTGAATTTTGCCTGAATTTTGGCATCTTCATACCTATGCAGATGAATAACGAAATTTTTTTTTTTTTCTCTATTTGTGGGTTTTAGTTTTTTGGTACTTAAGGAACTTAAAAACAATCATAATACACGATTTTCGTAATGTCCTTTCGTTTCACAGACATAGGGCTCTTTGCATGTATTTAAGCGTTTTTATAGGTAACACGATCAAAAACATTCAAAATACATGTTTTTGGTAATGTTATTCTGTTTCTCCATAAACGGTGTTTCGCATGCGTTTTAGCGTTTTGGTATGTAAGGAGTTAAAAATACTTAAAGGCATCTTCTTCTTAAAAGTTGGTTTTATTCCTATATAATGTGATTATTCTGTTTTTTAGTGCTTTGTTGCATATCACGCTCAAAAACACTCAAAAGACACTTTTCTTATAATGTCATTTTTTTTCCCACATAAAGCTAGTTTTGCATGTAATTTGGGATTTTCGTATCTAAAAATGTGAAAAAACACTCAAAATACACACATTTGTTAAGGTAGTTCTGTTTCTCATTTAAAAGTGTTTTAGCATTTTGGTATGTAAGAAACTTCTCTATATACACGAGTTTTTGCGTTTTTTGTCTTGTGGTTCTTGTGAAACTATAAAACAATCATTATACATGTTTCTCTAAATGTCCTTTTGCTTCCCAATATAGAGTGCTTTTACATCCATTTTCGCGTTTTTTGTAGGTAAAAAGCTCAAAAACACTTTTTGGTCATTTTATTCTATTTCTTCATATTCGTTGCTTTGCATCCGTTTTAGCGTTTTTTCTACGTAAAACACTGAGAAGACACGTTTTCCGTAATTTTGTTTTGGATTCACATATTGACTGACTTCCATATTATTTATCGGTTGGGTGCCTAACATGCTGAAAAAACACTAAAAAGACAGGTTTCTGGTAAAGTAGTTTAATTTCCTCATATAGGTGGCTTTGCATGCACTTTAAAGTTTGGTAAATAACAATCCGAAAAAAAGCTATAATTAACTTTTTTGATAATGTTTTTTTTCCACATAAATTCCCTGAATTTTGGCAGAATTTTGGCATATCGGTACTTATGGAAATCAATACAAAAAAATGCTATTTTTTTATTAATTTTTTTTATTTCTTTTCTCTTTAAAGAGTGTTATTTGTGGGTTTTAACATTTTGGTACTTAAGGAACTTAAAAACAGTCATAATACACGTTTTTCGTAATGTCCTTTCGTTTCCCAAAGATAGGGTTCTTTGCATGTATCTAAGCGTTTTTATAGGTAACATGATCAAAAACACTTAAAACACATATTTTTTGTAATGTTTTTCTGCTTCTCCATAAAGGAGTGTTTTGAATGCGTTTTAGCGTTTTGGTATGTAAGGAGCTCAAAAACACATAATGGTAAGTTCTTGGTCAAAGTTGGTTTTATTCTCATGTAATGTGATTGCCCTGCTTTTTAGTGCTTTATTGCCTAACACGCTCAAAAACACTCAAAAGACACTTCTGGTAATGTCATTTTTTTCCCACATAAAGCTAGTTTCGCATGCTATTTGGAATTCTGCTAAGAATGTGAAAAACACTGAAAATACAAGCTTTTGGTAAAGTTGTTCTGTTTCTGAATTAAGATTGTTATTCATGAGTTTCAGCATTTTGGTATCTAAGAAACTTCTTTATATACACGAGTTTTTGCGTTTTTTGCCTTGTGGTTCTTGTGAAACACAAGTTCTTTTGCTCGAAAATAATAAGACACTCATTATACACGTTCCTCGTTATGTCCTTTTGTTTAAGAATAGGGAGTGCTTTGCATCCATTTTCACCTTTTTTGTAGGTAACAAGCTCAAAAACACTCAAAATATACCTTTTTGGTAATGTTATTCTATTTTTTTTTCATATTGGTTGGGTTGCATCCGTTTTACCGTTTTTCTACGTAAAACACCGAAAAGACACGTTTTCAGTAATTTTGTTTTGGATTCCCATATAAAGTGACTTCCATGTTATTTATCGTTTTGGTGCCTAACATGCTTAAAAACACTCATAAGACAGTTTTCTGCCAAAGACGTTTCATTTCCCCATATAGGTTGTTTTGCATTCACTTTAGGGTTTGCTACATAACAGTCGAAAAAAAAAGCTAAAATTAACTTTTTGATAATGTTCTTATTTCAAGAAATTTCATGAATTTTGCACGATTTTTGGCATATCGGTACCTGTGAAGATAAATAAGAAAGAAAAAAAAAATATCGTGTTTTTTATTTATTTATTTTTTTTTTTTCTCAATAGAGTTATTTGTGGCTTTTAGGTTTTTGGTACTTAATGAATTTAAAAACACTCATAATACACGTTTCTCTTAATGTCTTTTTGTTTCTCACAAATAGAGTTCTTAGCATGTATTTAACCGTTTTATTGGTAACATGATCAAAAACACTCAAAATACATGTTTTTGGTAATGTTATTCTGTTTCTTCATAAAGTGTGTTTTGCATGCGTTTTAGCGTTTTGGTATAGAAGGAGCTTAAAAACACTTAAAGGTAAGTTCTTGGTAAACATTGGTTTTAATCCCATGTAATGTGATTGCCCTTCTTTTTAGTGCTTTACTGCCTATCACGCTCAAAAACACGCAATAGACACTTTTCGGGAAATGTCATATTTTTTACCACATAAAGCTGGTTTCGCATTCAATTTGGGTTTTGGGTAACTAAGAATGTGAAAAGCTCTCAAAATACACGCATTTAGTAAGGTTGTTCTGTTTCTCAATTAAAAGTGTTATTCATGAGTTGCAGAATTTTGGTATCTAAAAAACTTATCCATATATACGAGTTTTTGCGTTTTTTGCCTTGTGGTTCTTGTGAAACCATAAAACACTCATTATACACGTTTCTCGTAATGTCCTTTTGTTTTCCAATATAGAGTGCTTTACATCCATTTTCGCGTTTTTTGTGGTTAACAGGCTCAAAAACACTCAAAATATATCTTTTTGGTAACGTTATTCTATTTTTTCATATTGGTTGGTTTGCATCCGTTTTAGCGTTTTTTTACGTAAAACACGGAAAAGACACGTTTTCAGTAATTTTGTTTTGCATTCCCATATTGAGTGACTTCCATATTGTTTATCCTTTTGATGCCTAACATGCTAAAAAAGAAAACACTCAAAAGAGAGGTTTTTGGTAAAGTCGTGTAATTTCTCCATATAGGTGGCTTTGGATGCACTTTAGGGTTTGGTACATAACAGTCCGAAAAAAAAGCTAAAATTTACTTTTTTTTATAATGTTCATTTTTCCACATAATTTCCATGAATTTGGTAGACTTTCGGCATCTCAGTACCTATGAATATGAATAACAAAAAAAAAAAAATGCTATTTTTTTATTTATTTATTTATATATTTTTTTTTTCTCTATAAAGAGTGTCATTTGTGGCTTTTAGCTTTTTGGTACTTAAGAAACTTAAAAACACTCATAATACACGTTTCTCGTAATGTTATTTTTTCGTTTCCCAAACATATATTTAAGTGTTTTTATAGGTAACATGATCAAAAACACTCAAAATACATGTTTTTGGTAATGTTATTCTGTTTCTCCATAAAGGGTGTTTTGCATGCGTTTTAGCGTTTTTGTTTGTAAGGAGCTTAAAAAATCTCAAAGGGAAGTTCTTGGTAAAAATTGGTTTTATCCCTATGTAAAGTGATTGCCCTGTTTTTTAGTGCTTTATTTCCTAACACGATCAAAAACACTCAAAAAAACTTTTTTTATGTTAGTCATTTTTTTCCCACATTTTTATCCCACAATATTTCGCATGCAATTTGGGGTTTTGGTAACTAAGAATGTGAAAAACACCCAAAATACACCCATTTTGTAAGCTTGTTCTTTTTTTTTATTCATCGTAAAATTTGGTTTTATTCCAATGTAATGTGATTGTTCTGCTTTTTAGTGCTTTGTTGCATATAACGCTCAAAAACACTCAAAAGACACTTTTCTGGTAATGTCATTTATTTCCCACATAAAGCTAGTTTCGCATGTAATTTGGGATTTTCGTAACTAAGAATGTGAAAAACACTCAAAATACACACATTTTGAAAGATAATTCTGTTTCTCAATCAAAAGTATTATTCATGAGTTTCATCATTTTGGTATCGAAGAAACTTCTCTAGGTACACGAGTTTTTGCGATTTTTGCCTTTTGGTTCTTGTGGAACTATAAAACACTCATTATACACGTTTCTCAGAATGTCCTTTTGTTTTGCAATACTTTGCATCCATTTTTTGCATTTTTTTAGGTAACAAGCTCAAAAACATTCAAAATATACATTTTTGGTAATGTTATTCTATTTCTTCATATTGGTTGGTTTGCATCCTTTTTAGCGTTTTTCTACGTAAAACACTGAAAAGACACGTTTTCAGTAATTTTGTTATAGATTCCCATATTGAGTGACTTCCATATTATTATCGTTTTGGTGCCTAACATACTGAAAAATACTCAAAAGTAAGGTTTCTCGTAAAGTTGTTTAATTTCCTCATGTAGGTGGCTTTGCATTCACTTTAGAGTTTGGTACATAACATTCCGAAAAAAAAAAAGCTAAAATTAACTTTTTTGATAATATTTTTGTATCACATAATTGCCCAAAATTTTCCCAAAATTTTGGCATCTCGGTACCTATGAAGATGAATAACAAAAAAAAAATGCCGTTTTTTTTATATATTTATTTATTTTTTCTTCATAAAGAGTGTTATTTGTTGGTTTTAAATATACCTTTTTGGTAATATTCTATTTCTTCATATCGGTTGGTTTGCATCCGTTTTAGCGTTTTTCTACCTAAAACACAGAAAAGACACGTTTTCAGTATTTTGTTTTGGATTCTCATATAGAGTGACTTCCATATTATTTATCGTTTTGATGCCTAACAAGATGAAAATCACTCAAAAGACAGGTTTATGGTAAAGTCGTTTAATTTCCTCATATAGGTGGCTTTGCATGCACTTTAGGGTTTGGTAAATAAGAGTCCGAAAAAAAGCTAAAATTAACTTTTTTGATAATGATCTTTAATCACATAATTGCCCTGAATTTTGCCAGAATTTTGGCATCTCGTTACCTATGAAGATGAATAAATAAAAATAAAAAAATTCTATTTTTCTATTTATTTATTTATTTTTTTCTAAAATAAAGAGTGTTACTTGTAGATTTTAGCTTTTTGGTTCTTAAGGAACTTAAAAACACTCATAATACACGTTTCTCGTAATATCCTTCCCTTTTCCCAAACATAAGGTTCTTTGCATGTATTTAAGCGTTTTTATAGATAACATGTTTAAAAAACACTCAAAATACCTGTTGTTGGTAATGTTATTTTGTTTCTATATAAAGTGTGTTTTGCATGCGTTTTAGCGCATATAAGGAGCTGAAAAACACTTAAAGGCAAGTTCTTGGTAAACTGTTTTTTTTCCATGTAATGTGATTGCCCTGGTTTTTATTGCTTTATTGCCTAACACTCTCAAAAACACTCAAAAGACACTTTTCTGGTAATGTCATTTTTTTTCCCACATAAAGCTATATTCGCATGAAATTTCGTTTTTTTTAACTAAGAATGTGAAAAAACACTCAAAATACACGCATTTAGTAAGGTTGTTCTGTTTTTCAATTAAGAGTGTTATGAGTTTCAGCATTTTGATATTTAAGAAACTTCTCCATATATACGATTTTTTTGTGTTTTTTGCCTTGTGGATCTTGTGAAACTATAAAACACTCATTATACACGTTTCTCATAATGTCCTTTTGTTTCCCAATATAGTGTGCTTTGCATGAATTTTCGCGTTTTTTGTAGGTAACAAGTTCAAAAACACTCAAAATATACCTTTTTGGTGATATTTTTCTATTTCTTCGTATTGGTTGGTTTGCATCCGTTTTAGCGTTTTTCTACGTAAAACACTGAGAAGACATGTTTTCAGTAATTTTGTTTTGGATTCCCATATTGAGTGACTTCAATGGTATTTATCGTTTTGGTGCCTAACATGCTAAAAAACACTTAAAAGACAGGTTTCTTGTAAAGTCGTTTAATTTTCATATATAGGTGGCTTTGCATGCACTTTAGGGTTTGGTACATAACAGTCCGAAAAAAATCTATAACTTTTTTGATAATGTTCTTTTTTTCCACATAATTTCCCTGAATTCTGCCTGAATTTTGGCATCTTGGTACCTATGAAGATGAATAACAAAAAAATAAAAAAAATAAAAATTGCTATTTTTTTTTTTTTTTTTTTTTTCACTATAGTGTTGTTCGTGGGTTTTAGCTTTTTGGTTTTTAAGGAGCTTAAAAACATTCATAATACACGTTTCTCATAATGTCCTTTCGTTTCCCAAATATAGGGTTCTTTGCATGTATTTAAGCGTTTTTATAAGTAACATGATCAAAAACACTCAAAATATATGTTTTTGGTAATGTTTTTCTGTTTCTCCATAAAGGGTGTTTTGCATGCGTTTTAGCGTTTCAATATGTAAGGAGCTCAAAAACACTTAAAGGCAAGTTCTTGGTAAAATTTGGTTTTATTCCCATGTAATGTGATTGCCCTGCTTTTCAGTGTTTTATTGCCTAACACGTAATGTAATGTCGCTCTTTTTCTTCATATAGTGTGCTTTGCATATATTTTGGCTTTTTTTTCACATAATAGCTGAAAAACTTTGAAAATACACGCTTTTGGTAATAAGAACATAAGAACATAAGAAATAAGTAAATCTGCAAGAAGGCCTACAAGTGGCAGTACTTGTATGAAATATGCCTACCTATTTCCACCTATCATCCCCATTCATAAATGTGTAATTTTCTCTTACTGTTCCCAAATGCCTCAGAACTAACAGCTTGATTACTACGTCCATTCCAATCATCTACTACTCTATTTGAGAACCAATTCCATCCTGTCTCCTTTTTGAACATCAAGTTTTCAGGCTTGAACCCGTCTTTCTTGTTCTATCATATTTACAGATTCTAAGAATTTTCCTTATGTTCCCTTTATTATAACCCATATAACACTAAAAGACTTCTACGTCTCTTTAAAGAATGTAAATTTATCAGCTTGAATATCGCTTCGTAAGGAATACTCCTTATCCCCTGTATCCTTTTAGTCATTTTCCTTTGTACTGATTCTAATAGACCTTTATCCTTCCTGTGATGTGGTGACCAGAATTGGATAGCGTAGTCTAAATGAAGTCTGACCAGCTCCAAATGTAAATTTAATATTACTTCGGGAGTTCTACTTTTAGCACTCCTGAAAATGAATCATAATACACTACGAGTATTTGCTTTGTTTCTGGCCTCTTTCCATTGTTTTCTTAGACGGAGTTCAGATATAACCTTAAATCTCAAATCTTTTACTTACCCTGAACCTACCAGAACTTGGTTGTTCATTGTGTAACTACTGTGTGGGTTTCTTCTACTTACGCTAAGTGCTTTGCATTTGTTGACATTAAACTGCATTTGCCATCTGTCCGTCCATTCGTTCAACCTATTCAAATCTGCTTGCAAGGCGATGGTATGCGATTCTGACCTAATTAATCTACATATTCTCGTGTCATCCGCAAATTTACTAACAACACTACTAATTCCACTATCCAAGCCATTGACATATATTACAAACAACATCGGCCCTAATACTAATAATCCCTTTGTCACCCCACTAATTACTTGACCCCACTCCGATTTAGAGCCGATTATTACAACACTGTCGCCTGACGCTTAGCCATGACCTTATACAATCTAAAAACACCTCATCTCTTTCGTGCGCCCTAACATTTCTCAGTAGCCTCTGATGGGGTACCTTGTCAAACGCTTTAATAAAGTCCTGATATAGGATGCCATAACTATCACCATTATCTGCCGCCTTGTAAACCTTACTGTATAAACTTACCAAGTTTGTCAGGTAAGACTCCCCATTCCAGAAGCCGTGCTGTAACTGAGTTATCAAGTTATGTTTGTCTAAATGCTCTTAAATGTTCTTCGTTATTATTGACTCTATTATTTTACATTCAACAGAAGTTAAGCTGACAGGTTAGACGTTAAAGTTTTATCTCCTTCCTTAAAGTTAGGTACTATATTCGCCTGCCTCCAAATTACCGATACTTCACATGACTAAAGTGATTTCCTAAGGACAGAAACTGACAGATTACTTATAACCTTTTCTCAATTCTTAAATACTGTGGAATATATTTCATCTGGTCTTGGTGACCTGAACTTTTCAACATATCTATCTCCTGTTTCACTATCTCTTTTAGTTATGGTAATATCTGTCAGCTTCTCATCCTCTTCTACTCTAAATATCTTCTCACTATTCGGCAAATCCTGCATGTTTTCCTGGGCAAAGAAAATTAAAAAATACTTGCTCACAATTTTACTAAACTCCTCTCAACAACTAATCAGGTCGCATTCTGCTGTCTTTAAGGAACTATTGTTTCTCTGTTCTTCGTCTTATATGCCTGATAAATTCCCTTGAGGTCCATCTTCGCTTGGCTGGCTACCTTTAATTCATAACTATTTTTAGCTTTCCTTGTTAAACTCCTGACTTTTCTAATTCATTATATTATGGCCTTAAAACCACTTCCCCCGTCTTTAATTTCATTATATACTTCTCCTTCGCCATATGTAGTGTTTTAACCTCAGTCATCCATTTAGGATCATTCTTCTGCGATCTTTTTCTTCTGTAAGGGATGTTCCTTAACTGTCCTGAATGTAATTTATCAACGAAATATTTATTTCGCTTCTCCATAAAGGGTGTTTTGCATGGGTTTTAGAGTTTCTGTACATAAGAACCTATAAAACACGTTCTTAGTAATGTTGTTTTGTATTTCTTTATAGAGTAGTTTCCATGCTTTTTAGCGTTCTGGTGTCTAACACGTTGAAAACACTCAAAAGGCACGTTGATGATAATGTCGTTTCGTTTCCCGATAAAGGGGGCTTCCAATGCATTTTGCCTTTTGGTACTTAACAATATGAAAAAGAGTTTAAGTAAAAGTTTTCGGTAGAGTTGTTTTTCCATATAGAGTGCTAATCATGTGTTTTTGAGTCTTGGTACCTAAAAAGCTCAAAATCTCTCATAATACACTTTTCTCGTAATGTCCTTTGTTTTCTCCATGTAGGATGCTTTGCGTGTAATTTGGCATTTTTGTACTTAACAAGCACAAAAACAATCAAAATACAAGTTTTTGGTAATGTTATTCTGTTTCTCCATAAAGGTTGTTTTGCATACGTTTCAGCGATTTTGGACGTAAGAAGGTCAAAAACACTCTGAAGATACTTTCTTGGTAATGTTATTTTATATTGCCAAATAGGGTGCTTTCAATGTTTTTTAGCATTTTGATTCCTAACACTCAAGTAAACACTCAAAAGACACGTTTTCTGTAATATAGTTTTGCTTCTTCATATAGGGATCTGCATGCATTATGATGTTTTGCTACATAATGTGAAAAACGCTCAAAATATAGGTTTTAGCTAATGTTGTTCTTTTTCTCTATATAGGGTGCTATTCATGCGTTTTATCGTTTTGGTATTTAGGAAGCTCAAAAACACTAACAAAACTTGTTTCTCCTAATGTCTTTCTGTTTCCCCATATAGGATGCTTCGTATGTTTTTTGACGTTTTGGTACATAACAAGGTAAAAAAAAAAAAAAACACTAAAAAACACATTTTTGGTGATGTTCTGTTTCTCCATTAAGAGATATAGGATATATTCAATTTTCATTCAGGCCGTTTAGTGTTTGGTACCTAAGAGACTCAAAACACTGATAATGCACGTTTCTCGTAATGTCCTATCGTTTCCACATACAGGATGCTTTACATGCATTTTTAAGTTGATGTATGTAACAGACTGAAAAAGACTCAAAATACACGTTTTTGGTAAGGTTTTTCTATTTGGTAGGGTTATTCGTGTTTTTTGCACGTGTTTTAGCGTTTTGGAACGTAAAAAGTTTAAAACACTAAAAAGACATGCTTTTAGTAATGTTATTTTGCATTTCTGTATAAAGTGCTTTCCATGCTATTTAGCGTTTTCGTGCCTAACACGCTGAAAAACACATAAAAACACATTCCTTACATTGTTGTTTAATTTTCTCGTATAGCGAGCAAGCATTATGGTGTTTTGCTACCTGACAATGTGAAAAAAAAAACATTCAAATTACACGATTTTGGTAATGTTTTTCTCTTTCTCCATACAGTGTGCTTCTCATTTATTTTAGTGTTTTGGTACCTAAGAAGCTGAAAAAAAAAAAAAAACTCATAATACACGTTTTTTGTCATGTCCTTTCATTTCCTCATATAGGCTCTTTTGGTGTTTTGGTACCTAACAGGGTGTTTGCATGTATTTTGACATTTTAGTTCGTAAGAACCTAAAAAAAAAAAACACTCTAAAGAGACGTTTTAGTAGTTTTGTAGTTTCGTTGCTTCTTACTGATTTGGTGCCTAACACGCGCAAAAAATAACAAAAGACAAGTTTCTAGTGATTTCGTTTCATTTCTTCATATGGGTTGCTTTACATGCATGTTGGCATTTTGGTAATTATCAATGTAAAAAAATTCACGTTTTTGGTAAGTATGTTCTTTTCCTTAAGAGCACTATTGAAGCTTTTTACTGATTTGGTACTTAAGAGAGTAATAAAAAAAAAATACATAACAAACGTTTCTCGTTATGTCCTTTCATTTCCATATGCAGGGTGTTTTGTTTGATGATAGGCGATTTTGTACATAATAAGCTCAAAGACACTCAAAATACACGTTTTTGGTAAATGTATTCTGTTTCTCCATATAGGGTATTTTCATGCGTTTTTAATGTCGTTTCATATATCTATATATGGGTTTTTGCATGAATTTTGGCTTTGGTAACTAACAATGTCATAACACTCAAAATGTACGTTTTTTTTTGGCAATATTGTTCTTTTTCTCCATATAGAGCGTTATTCATGCGTTTTACCCCTTTTGATACCAAGAAGGTCAAAAACACTCATAATACACGTTTCTCGTAATGTGATTTCGTGATTTAGGCTTTTTTTACGTAACAGTCTTATAAAACATTAAAAATACTTGTTTTTGGTAATGTTATTCTGTTTCTCCATAAAGGATGTTTTCTATGTTTTTTTTTTTTTTTCGTTTTGGTACGTAGGACACTCAAAAGAAACGTTTTCTTAATGTTGTTTTGTATTCCCATATCAGGTGATTTGTATGCTTTTTAGCATTTTTGTGCCAAACACGCTGAAGAACACGTTTTAGACACGTTTCTGAAATCTCGTTTCCTTTCCCCAAATAGGGAACTTTACATGCATTTATGGCGTTTTCATTCATAACAATGTGAAAACACTGAAAATATACGTTTCTGGTAATGTTATTTCATATAGAGTGTTATTCATGCATTTTAGCGACTTCGTACCTAATAAGTAAAAAAAAAACACCAATAGTACACATTTTAGTAACGTCTTTTCATTTTTCTATTTAAGATACTATATATGCATTTTGGCGTTTTTCTACTTATCTAACTCAAAAACACTCGAAATATTTGTTTTTGATAATATTATTTCTCCATGTTTTTTTTTTTTTCATGCGATTTAGCGTTTCGGTAGGTAAGAAACTCAAAAACACTGAAAACAGACGTTTTTGGTTAAGTTGTTTTGTTTTCCTTTATAGGGTGCTTTCCATGCTTTTTTTAGCGTTTTGGTGCCTAGCACGCCAATAAACATTCAAAAGGCACTTTTCTGGAAATCGCGTTTCCTTTCCTCATTTAGGGTACAAAAACATGTATTAGTAGTGTTTTCGAAAACGCCAAAGTGCATGCAAAGTAAGCTATACTGGAGAAACAAACAAAAACGTGTCTTTTGAGTGTTTTCAGCTTTTTACGTACCAAAACACTATAATGCATAGAAAAGAAACTTCATGGAGAAACAGAATAATATTGCCAAAAACGTGTATTTTGAATGTTTTTCAGCTTATTACGTACCAATACGTAAAAATTCATCCATTTCACCCTCTATAAGGTAAAGAGACGACATTCCCAGAAAAAAAATATTATTTCGGGGCTTTTCAGCGTTAGGCACCAAAACTCTAAAGAGCATGGAAGACACTCTATATAAAAATAAAAACAACATTATCAAAATGGTGTCTTTTGAGTGTTTTTGAGCTTTTTACGTTCCAAAATGCTAAAACGCGTGCACAATAGCTTTTATCGGGAGACATTAGCAAAAACGTATGATTTAAGCGTTTTCCAGCTTTTTAGAAACCAAAACGCCTAAATGGATGTGCTAATCACCTGTTTCAGTATTTTATTACCTAAGAAGCTCAAAAACACTTATAATATACGTTTTTGGTAATGTTGTTCTGTTTTTTATATATGGTATTCTGTATAGATTGTCGTACCTAACATGAGGAAAAAACCCATTTGTTTGGTTAATGTTTTTTTCTCCATATAGAGTGATATTCACGTGTTTTAGTGTTTTCGTACATAAGATGTTGAAAAACACTCATAATAATATTTTTTCTTAATAACTTTTCGTTTCTCAATGTCCGTTAATTTGTGTGCATTTTGGCGTTTTCGTACCCAACAAGCTCAAAAACACTCAAAACACACATTTTTGGTAATGTTCTATTTCACCGTAAAGGATGTTTTGTACGCTTTTTAGAAATTCGGTACGTAAGAAGCTCAAAAACATTCAAAAGACACGTTTTCGATGTTATATATTTTTTTTCCTATATAGAGTGTTTTCCATGTTCTTTTTTTTTTTTTTGTTTGTTTTTTGTGGGGTTGGTTTCTAATATGGTCAAAACACTGAAATGACACGTTTCCGGTAATATAATTTCTTTACATCAAATAGTGTGCTGTCTGCATTTTGACGTTTTGGTAGCTAATGATCGGGAAAAACTCTCACAACACCCATAAAGGGTGTTTTTCATGCGTTTTAGAGTTTTAGTACGTAAGAAACTGAAAAACACTCAAAAGACAAGTTTTGTTAATATTGATTGCTTTTTCTATACAGGTTGTCTTGCATGCACTTTGGTGTTTTTGTATCTAACAAGCTCAAAAACACTCAGCATACAAGTTTTTCGTAATGTTGGTCTGTTTTTTTTTTTTTTTTTTTTATGTATGGTGTTCACTATGCTTTTAGGCGTTTTGGTACCTATCATGGGGGAAAAAAAAAACTCATGAAGTACGCTTTTGGTAATGTTGTTTTGTTTCTGCAAATATAGTATTATTCACGTGTTTTAGACTTTTGGTATCTATGAAGCTGAAAAAGACATAATACACCTTTATGTTAATATCGTTTATTTTACCTATATAGGGTAATTTGCATAAATTTTGGAGTTTTGTTACCTAACAAGCTAAAAAAAAATTTCAGAACATACGTTTTTGCTAATATTGTTTTGGACGCCTTTTATCGTTTTGGTACGTAAGAAGCTCAAAAACACTCGATTTTGTTAATGTTATCTTGTTTTCCCATATAGGGTGTTTTCCTTGCCTTTTTAGCGTTTTGCTGCCTAATATGCTCAAAACACCTAAATGACAAGTTTCTGGTGGTTTTGCTACTGATTTTGTTAATGGTTTTTTTTTTTTTCTCTCTCTCATATACAGTAATATTCACGTGTTTTAGCGTTTTGGTACATAAAAAAATAAAAATAAAAACACTCATAATACACGTTTCTGTTAATATCGTTTCGTTTCCTTAAATAGAGTTCTTTGCATGCAATATGGGGTCTAGTACCTAACAAGTTAAAAGACACTGAAATAAGAATTGTTTGCTAAAGTTTCCCATAAATGTTTCTTTGCTCACATTTTAGCGTTTTGTACGCTCAAAAACACTAAAAAGAAACGTTTTTGACAATGTTGTTTTCTTTTCTCATATAAAGCTATTTCCATGCTTTTTAGCTTTTTGTTGCCTAATTTGCTCGAAAATTCCCAAATGGCACGTTGCAGGTACAATATTTTAGTTACTCCAGACAAGGTATTCTACATGCTTTCTGTCGTTTTGGTACCTAACTAACTTAAAAACACTTAGAACACACGTTTTTGTTAATGTTCTATTTCTCAGTAAAGTGCGTTTTGCATCACTTTTAGAGTTTCGGTGCGTACGAAGCTGAAAAACACTCAAAAGATATGTTTTTGGTAATGTTTTTTTTTTTTTTCTCTCTCTCTCTTCTTCTATAGGATGCTTTGCATGTACTTTGGCGTTTTGATAACTAACAAACTCAAAAATATTCATAATACATGTTTGTGATCATGTCGTTCTGTTTCTTCACATAGGGTGCTTTATATGTATTTTGGCGTTTTGGTCCCTAACATGGGGAAAAGCACCCATAATACACGTTTTTCGTAATGATGTTCTGTTTCTTCATATGGAATGTTATTTACGTGTTTTAGTGTTTCGTTACATAAGAAGCTGAAAAACTGCGTTAATATCTTTTCTTTTCCCCATATCTGAAACTTTGCATGCATTTTGGCGATTAGTTATCTAACAAGCTCAAAAACACTCAAACACACGTTTTTTGCTAATATTGTTCTGTTTTTCTTTTCATAAATTGTTATCGTTTTGGTACGTAAGAAGCTCAAGAGCACACAAAGGACACGTTTTTGTTGAAGTTGTTTCGTTTTCCTATATAGGGTATTTTCCATGTTTTTTTTGTTTTTTTTAGCGTTTTGGTGCCTAATACCCTAAAAAATAAAACACCTAAATGACACGTTTTTGGAAATGTCGTTTCGTTACTTCATATAGGGCGCTCTGCATGCATTTTGGCGTTTTACTACTTATTACGCTGATAATACACATTGTTGGTATTTTTTTTCTCCACAAACAGTGTTTTCCATGCGTTTTACCGTTTTAGTACGTAAGCTGAAAAACACTCGACACATTTTTTAATATATATATATATATATATATATATATATATATATATATATATATATATATATATATATATATATATATATATATATATATATATATATATATATATATATATATATATATATATATATATATATATATATATTTTTCCATACAGGGTGCTTTGCATGCACTTTGGTGATTTAGAACCTAAGAAGCTCAAAAACATATAAAACACGTTTTTAGTAATGTTGTTCTGTTTCTAGATATAGTGTGCTATTGACGTTTTTTAGCGTTTTTTTTTAACCTACGAAGCTGAAAATACTCATAATACTCTTTCAATTTTTTTTTTTATCCAATATCATGATATTTTCATTGAATTTCACGTTTTGGTTCCTAACAAGTTGGAAGTCGCTCAAATCACACTTTTTTTTTGTAATGTATCCCCATAAAACGTGTTTTCCACGCGCTTTAGCGTTTTGATACATAAGAAGCTCAAAAACACTCAAAAAAATATCTTTCTGGTAATGTCGCTCCAGTAACGGATACTTTGGATGCATTTTGGCGTTTGTTACCTAAATAGCTCAAAAACACTCAAAACACACTTTTGCATGCATTTTGCAGTTTTGGTAGATAAGAAGCTCAAAACACTCAATAAACACAATTTATGCAATGTTTTTTTTTCTGTTTCTCTATAAAGGGTCCGTAAGAAGCTGGAAAACACTAAAAATACATGTGTTTGGTTATGTTGTTTGCTTTTTCCAATATAGAGCGTTTTAGTACATAAGATATTCAAAAACACTCAAAAAGAGCCGTTTTTTTTTTTTTTTTAATCTCGTTCGGCTAATAAAATGGTGATTTAATTCATTTTGCAGTTTTGATAGCTAAGAAGCTCAACAACACTCAATATGGTCTTTTTTGCAATTTTTTTTTCTTTCTCCATGAAGGATTTTTTGTATGCACTTTTAGCGTTTTGGTAAATAACAAGCTCAAAACACTTATAATACACGTTTTAGATAATGTTCTGATTTCTTTATGTAGGGTGTTTTGTATGCATTTTGGCGTTTTAGCACTTAACATAGAGAAAATCACCCATAATAAATGGGTTTTTTTATATATATATATATATATATATATAATGTTGTTTTGTTTCTCCTTATAAATTCCTATTCATGTGTTTTAGCGTTTTGGTACATAAGAAGCTAAAAAAAAACGCTCATAATACACGTTTCTGTTAATATCGTTTCCTTCAGATATATCAAATCATTCATTTTGGCATTTTAATACCTAAACCTAACAATCTGGAAAACACACAAATCATACGTTTTTTGGTAATGTTCATTTTCTCTCTAAAGGGTATTTAACACGTGTTTTAGCGTTTTGGTACGTAAGAAGCTTAAAAAAAAAAAACACAAAATCCACAGTTTTGATATTTTATAGTGAATGTTTTTCTTCCTTTTTACCGTTTGGTGCATAATATCCTCAAAAAACACCCTTTTGACACGTTTCTGGGAATGTCGTGTTCTAACCCCGGATAGGGTGATTTGTATATATTTTGGAGGGTTGTTACATAATAAGCTGGAACTACTGAAAAGATGCTTTTAGTATTGTTGTTTGCTATTCACATATAGGGTAATTTGCGTGCATTTTGGCGTTTTGGTACCTAACAATCTTAATAACACTCATAATACACCATTTTAGTAATCTTTTTTTTTTTTTTTTGTCATATAGGGTGCTTGTCTGCATTTGACGTTTTAGTACGTAACATGACAAAAACACTCATAATACACGTTTTTGGTAATGTTGTTCTATTTTTCCATATAGAGAGCGATTCACGTAATTTAGTGTTTTGGTATCAATAACGTTGAAAAACACTTATAACACACGTTTCTGTTAATATCGTTTCGTTTCCCAGTAACGGATACTTTGGATGCATTTTGGCGTTTGTTACCTAAATAGCTCAAAAACACTCAAAACACACTTTTTCTTAATATAGTTTTGTTTCACCTTAAAGGGTGTTTTACATATGTTTCAGCGTTTTGGTACGTAAGAAGCTTAAGATTTCTTAAAAGAGACGTTGCTGATAATGTTGCTTTGTTTCCCTCTGCTTTCTAGCGTTTACGTGCCTAATATGCTCAAATCACACAAATTACACGTTTCTGGTGATGTCGATTCGCTACCCAAATAGGGTACTTTGCATGCATTTTCACGTTTTGGTACCCAACAAGTTGGAAAACAAAGAAAAGACAAATTCTCGGTTATGTACTTGTTTCTCCATGAACAACGTTTTGTATGCGTTTCCGCGTTTTGGTACTAAGAAGCTGAAAAACGTTCAAAAGACACGTTTTTGTTACTGTTATTTGTTTTTGCCTTATTGGGAGTTTGCATGTACTTCAGCGTTTTGGTAGAAACACTTATAATACAGGTTTTTGTAATATCATTCTGTTTCTTCTTATAGGGTGTTTTATATGCATTTTAGCATTTTGGTACCTAACATTGAGAAAAGCACTCACAATACAAGTTTTTGATGATGCTGTTCTGTTTCTCAATATAATGATATTGACATGTTTTTAGCGTTTTGGTACAGAAGAAGTTAAAAAACAATTATAACACACGTTTCTGTTAATATCGTTTCGTTTCCCCATATCGGGTGATTATCATGGACTTTGGTGTTTTGTTACCTTACAAGCTCAAAAACAATGAAGAAACACATTTTTTGGTAATGTTGTTCTGTTTCTCTATAAACAGTGTTACACTGTTTTTTGGTACGGAAGAAGCTCAAAAACACTCAAAAGACGTGTTTTTGATAATGTTTTATTTTCCCATATAGAGTGTTTTCAATGTTTTTATAGTTTTTTTTGTGGCTAATATGCTAAAAAAAACACAGAAATGACACATCTCTGGGAATGCCGTTTCGTTAACTCAAATACACAAAACAAAAACACATGCTTTGCATGTGTTTTGTTATTTTGGTACTCAGCATGCTGGAAAAAAAAAAAAAAACACGTTTTTGGCAACGTTGTTCTGTTTCTCCATAAAGAGCGTTTTGCATGTTTGAACTTTTTGGTATGTTACGAGCTTAAGAAAAAAAAAACATAACACACGTTTTTGTATCCAAAATGCATACAAAGCAATCTGTATGAGTGCTTTGTATGTATTTTGGAGTTTTGGTACCTAAACACAAAGAAAAACACTCACAGTAGGTTTTTAGTAATGTTATTCTGTTTCTCCATATATACAAATATTCGCGCGTTTTAGCGTTTTGGTACATAAGAAAATAAACCCTCAAAATACACACGATGATAATATTACTTTGTCTTCCCATGTAAAGTATTTTTCATGTGTTTTAGAGTTTTGGTGCTTAATATGCTCAAAAACATCCAAATGGCACGTTTTCTGTTAATATCGTTCTAGTATCTAACCAGTTGGAAAATATTAAACACTCACGTTTTCAGTAATGTTGTTAGGTTTCTCAATAAGAGGTGTTTTGCACGCGTTGTTAAAAGACAAGTTTTTTTTTGCAATGTTGTTTGCTTCTCTCAAATAGAGTGCTTTGCATGCACATTATCGTTTTGGTAAATAACAAGCTCAAAAAAACACTCTTAATAGACTTTTCTGTTAATATCGTTTTATTTCAAAATATCGGTAATTTGCATGCATTTTGGCGTTTTGGTACCTTTCAAGCTCAAAAACACTCAAAACACCCGTGTTTGGTAATGTTCTGTTCCTCCATAAAGATTGTTTTGGAGCGTTTTAGCGATTTGGTACGTAATAAGCTCAAAAACACGCAAAAGACACGTTTTTTGATAATGTTTTATTTTCCCATGTATAGTGTTTTCCATTCTTAACAGCGTTTTGATGTAAAAAAAAAAAAACACCCAAATGACACGTTTCTGGTAAAATCGTTTTATTACCCTAAATAGGATATTTTGCATGCATTTTGTCGTCTTTGTACCTAACAAGATGGAAAACGCTTAAAACACACAAGTTCGTAATGTTGTTCTACTTGCCCATGAATGGCGTTTTGCATGCATTTTAACGTTTTAGTACGTAAGCAGAAAAAAAAAAAAACAATCAAAAGAATGTTCTTTATTTTTCCTATACAGCGTGCTTTGCATGCACTTCAGGCGTTTTGGTACCTAACAAGCACAAAAACACTCATTATATTTTTTTTTCTAATAAATTTGTTGTTTCTTCATATTGGCTACTTTGTATGCATTTTGGCGTTTTAGTACCTAACACAGGGAAAAACACTCATAATACACGTGTTTGGTAATGTTCTGTTTCTTCGATAGGGTGATTTGTATGCATTTTGGAGTTTTATTATCTAACATTGCGAAAAAAAAACTTGTAATACACGTTTTTCGTAACATTGTTCTGTTTCTTTATATAGAGTGTTATTCATATATTTTTGAGTTTTGGACAAAATCTCATAATGCACTTCTCTGTTAATATCGTTTCGTTTCCTAATATCGGGTAATATGCATGCATTTTGGTGTTTTGCGATCTAAAAAAGCTGAAAAACATTCAATACAAATGTTGTTTCTCCATAAAAAGTTATTTTCCACGCGTTTGAGTGTTTTGGTACGGAAGAAACTAAAAAAAAAAAAATGTTTTTTTTTCAGCGATATGGTGCTTAATATACCCCAAAACAACCCATATGACAATTTTCTGGTAATATCGTTCCGTTACTGCAACGAGGGTTCTTTGCATGTATTTTGGCATTTTGGTACTTATGAAGCTCAAAAACATTCAAAATACACGTTTTTGGCAATGTTGTCCTGTTTCTTAATTACACGTTATTTTGTATGTGTTTTAACGTGTTTGTACATAAGAAATAGAAAAAAAAATTTTATTTTTTTTCCCCATATAGGGTGCTTTGCTTGCACTTTCTAGTTTTAGTACCTAAAAAGCTCCAAAATTTTCATAACACAAGATATTGGTAGTGTTGTTCTGTTTCTTCATTTAGGGTTCTTTGTATGCATTTTCTCGTTTTGGTACCTGACATGGGAATATTGTTAATATCGTTTCGTTTCCCTATATAAGGTATTTTGCATGAATTTTGGCGTTTTATTACCTAATAAGCTCAAGAAAAAAATCAAAACACACCTTTTTGCTAAAGTTCTTCTGTTTCTTTAATAATGGGTGGTTTCGACGCATTTTAGAGTTTCGGTACGTAATAAGCTCAAAACACAAAAAATTTTTTCATGAAGTTGTTTTGTTTTCCTATATAGAGTATTTTCCATATTATTTTTTCTAGCGTTAGATGTCTGCTATGCTTAAAAGTGATAAAACAATATGTTTCCGGAAATGTCGTTTCGTTACCCGAAATAGGGTCCTTTACATATATTTTGAAAATTTTAAATACAACAAGCTGAAAACACTCAAAGCACATGTTTTTGGTAAAGTTTTCCTGTTTCTCAATAAAGGGCGTTTTGTATGCGTTTTAGCGTTTTGGTATGTGAGGAGCTTTAAAACACTTAAAGGCAAGTTCTCGGTAAAAGTTGGTTTTATTTCCATGTAATGTGATTGCCCAGCTTTTTATTGCTTTATTACCTATCACGATCAAAAACACTCAAAAGACACTTTTCTGGTAATGTCATTTTTTTCCCACATAAAGCTAGTTTCGCATGCAATTTGGGGTTTTGGTAACTAAGAAAAAGCTAAAAGCACTCAAAATACACGCATTTGGTAAGGTTGTTCTGTTTCTCAATCAAGAGTGTTATTCATGAGTTTCAGCATTTTGGTATCTAAGAAACTTCTCCATATACACGAGTTTTTGTGTGTTTTGCCTTGTGGTTCTTGTGAAACTATAAAACACTCATTATACACGTTTCTCGTAATGTCCTTTTCTTTCCCAATATACAGTGCTTTCCATCCATTTTCGCGTTTTTTTTTTGTAGGCAACAAGCTCAAAAACACTCAAAATATACCTTTTTGGTAATGTTATTCTACAGTATTTCTTCATATTGGTTGGTTTGCATCCGTTTTAGCGTTTTTCTACGTAAAACACTGAAAAAAAAAAATGTTTTCAGTAATTTTGTTTTGGATTCCCATATAGAGATACTTCCATATTATTTATCGTTTTGGTGCCTAACATGCTGAAAAACACTCAAAAGACAGGTTTCTGTTAAAGTCATTTAATTTCTTCATATAGGTGGCTTTGAATGCACTTTAGGGTTTGCTACATAACAGTCCGAAAAAAAAGCTAAAATTAACTTTTTTCATGATGTTCTTTTTTCACATAATTTCCCTGAATTTTGCCAGAATTTTGGCACCTTCGTACCTCTGAAAATTAATAAAAAAAATACTATTTTTTATTTATTTATTTTTCCTCTATAAAGAGTGTTATTTGTGGGTTTTAGCTTTTTGGTACTTAAGGAACTTAAAAACACTCATAATACGCGTTTCTCGTAATGTCCTTTCATTTCCCAAACATACGGTTCTTTGCATGTATTTAAGCGTTTTTATAGGTAACATGATCAAAAAACACTCAAAATACATGTTTTTGGTTGTTTTTTTTCTGTTTCTCCATAAAGGATGTTTTACATACGTTTTAGCGTTTTGGTATATAAGGAGCTCAAAAACAATTAAAGGCAAGTTCTTGGTAAAAGTTGGTTTTATTTACATATAATGTGATTGCCCTTCTTTTTAGTGCTTTATTGCCTAACAAGCTCAAAAACACTCAAAAGACACTTTTATGGTAATGTCATTTTTTTTCCCCATATAAAGCTATTTTCGCATGAAATTTGGGGTTTTGGTAACCAAGAATGTGAAAAACACTCAAAATATACGCATTTGGTAAGGTTGTTCTGTTTCTCAATTAAGAGTGTTATTCATGAGTTTTAGCGTTTTGGTATCCAAGAATCTCAAAAACTCTCATAAAGCACGTTTCTCGTAATGTCCCTTTTTTTCCTCATATGGGGTGCTTTGCATGCATTTTGGCATTTTTTTTTCACGTAATAGCTTAAAAAACACTGAAAATACACGCTTTTGGTAATAAGAACATAAGAAATAAGTAAATCTACAAGAAGGCATCAGGCCTACACGTGGCAGTACTTGTATGAAATATGCCTACCTATTTCCACTTATCATCCCCATCCATAAATGTGTAATTTTTTCTTACAGTTCCCAAATGCCTCAGCACTAACAACTTGATTAATACGTCCGTTCCAATCATGTACTACTCTATTTGAGAACCAATTCCTTCCTGTCTCCTTTTTGAACATCAAGTTTTCATGCTTGAACCCGTTTTTCTTGTTCTATCATGGTTACAGATTCTAAGAATTTTCTTTATGTTCCCCTTGTTATAACCCATGTACTACTTAAAGACTTCTATCAGCTCAAACTCTTAACCTACGTCTCTCTAAATAATGTAAATTTAACAGCTTGAATCTCGCTTCGTAAGGAATACTCCTCATCCCCTGTATCCTTTTAGTCATTCTCCTTTGTACTAATTCTAATAGACCTTTATCCTTCCTGTGATGTGGTGACCAGAATTGGACAGCGTAGTCTAGATGAAGTCTGACTAGCGCCAAATGTAACTTTAATATTACTTCGGGTGTTCTACTTTTAGCATTCCTGAAAATTAATCATAATACACTATTTGCTATGTTTCTGGCCTCTTTGCATTGCTTTCTTAGACGGAGTTCAGAGCTAACTTTAAATCTCAAATCTTTTTCTTACCCTGAACCTACCAGAACTTGGTTGTTCATTGTGTAACTACTGTGTGGGTTTCTTCTACTTACGCTAAGTGCTTTGCATTTGTTATTAAAATGCATTTGCCATCTGTCTGTCCATTCGTTCATCCTATCCAAATTTGCCTGCAAGGCGATGGTATGCGATTCTGACCTAATTAATCTACATATTCTCGTGTCATACGCAAATTTACTAACAACACTACTAATTCCACTATCCAAGTCATTGACATATAATACAAACAACATCAGCCCTAATACTAATAATCCCTTTGTCACCCTAATAATTACTTGACCCCACTCGGATTTAGAGCCGTTTATTACAACACTCTGTCGCCTGCCGCTTGGCCATGACCTTATCCAGATTACTTATAACCTTTTCTCAATTCTTAAATACTGTGGAATATATTTCATTTGGTCCTGATGACTTGAACTGTTCAGCTTATCTATCTCCTGTTCCACTATCTCTTTAGTTATGGTAATATCTGTCAGTTTCTCATTATCTTCTGCTCTAAATATCTTGTCACTATTCGGCAAATCCTGCATGTTTTCCTGGGCAAAGACAGTTAAAAAATACTCGTTCACAATTTTACTAATCTCCTCCCAACAACTAAGCAGGTCCCATTCTGCTGTCTTTAAGGAACTATTGTTTCTCTATTCTTCGTCTTATATGCCTGATAAAATCCCTTGGGGTCCATCTTCGCTTGGCTGGCTACCTTTAATTCATAATTATTTTTAGCTTTCCTTGTTAAACTCCTGACTTTTCTAATTCATTATATTATGGACTTAAAACCACTTCCCCTGTCTTTAATCTCATATATACTTCTCTTTCGCCCTATGTAATGTTTTAACCTCTGTCATCAATTTAGGATCATTCTTCTGCGATCTTATTCTTCTGTAAGGGATATTCCCTAACTGTCCTGAATGTAATTTATCAACGAAATATTTATTTCGCTTCTCTATAAAGGGTGTTTTGCTTGAGTTTTAGCGTTTCTGTACATAAGAACCTTTAAAAAACGTTTTTAGTAATGTTATTTTGTATTCCTTTATGGAGCGCTTTCCATGCTTTTCAGCGTTTTAGTGTCTAACACGTTGAAAAACATCAAAAGGCACGTTGATGATAATGTCGTTTCGTTTCCCGATAAAGGGGGCTTCCAATGCATTTTGTCTTTTGGTACTTAACAATATGAAAAAAAAGTAAAAGTTTTCGGTTGAGTTATTTTTCCATATAAAGTTCTAATCATGTGTTTTTGAGTCTGGGTACCTAAAAAGCTCAAAATCTCTCAAAATACACTTTTCTCGTAATGTCCTTTCTTTTCTCCATGTAGGATGCTTTGCGTGTAATTTGGCACTTTTATATTTAACAAGCACAAAAACAATCAAAATACAAGTTTTTGGTAATGTTAATTTGTTTCTCCGTAAAGATTGTTTTGCACGTTTTTCTGCGATTTCGGATGTAAGAAGGTGAAAAACACTCTAAAGATACTTTCTTGGTAATGTTATTTTATATTGCCAAATAGGGTGCTTTCAATGCTTTTTAGCATTTTGATTCCTAACACTCAAGTAAACACTCAAAAGACACGTTTCCTGTAATATCGTTTTGCTTCTTCATATAGGGATCTGCATGCATTATGATGTTTTGCTACATAATGTGAAAAACGCTCAAAATAAAGATTTTAGGTAATGTTGTTCTTTTTCTCTATATAGGGTGCTATTCATCCTTTTTAGCGTTTTTGGTACTTAGGAAGCTTACTTAGGAAGCTCAGAAACACAAATAAAACTTGTTTCTCCAAACGTCTTTCCATTTCCCCATATAGGATGCTTCGTATGTATTTTGACGTTTTGGTACATAAAAAGGAAAAAAAAACACTCAAAAGCACGTTTTTGGTGATGTTCTGTTTCTCTATCAAGAGATATAGAATATATTTAATTTTCATTCAGGCGGTTTACCTTACCAAAAATACACGTTTTTGGTAATTTTTTTTTTCTGTTTGGTAAGATTATCCGTGTTCGTTGCACGTGTTTTAGCGTTTTGGAACGTAAAAAGTTTAAAACACTTAAAAGACATGCATATTATTTTGCATTTCTATATAAGGTGTTTTCCATGCTATTTAGCGTTTTCGTGCCTAACACGCTGAAAAACACATAAAAACACATTTCTTACATTGTTGTTTAATTTTCTCGTATAGCGAGCAAGCATTATAGTGTTTTGCTACCTGATAATGTGAAAAACATTCAAATTACACGATTTTGGTAATGTTTTTTTCTTTCTCGATTTTTGCGTTTTGGTACCTGAGAAGCTAAAAAAAAAAAAACTCATAATACACGTTTTTTGTCATGTCCTTTCGTTTCCTCATATAGGCTGTTTTTGGTGCTTTGGTACATAACAGGGTGTTTGCATGTATTTTGACATTTTAGTTCGTTAGAACCTAAAAAAAAAAAAAACACTCTAAAGACACGTTTTAGTAAAGTTGTTTTGTATTCCCCTATGGGGTGATTTCGTTGCTTCTTACTGATTTGGTGCCTAACACGCGCAAAAAATAACAAAAGACAAGTTTCTAGTGATTTCGTTTCGTTTCTTCATATAGGTTGCTTTACATGCATGTTGGCGTTTTGGTAATTATCAATGTAAAAAATTACCCGTTTTTGGTAAGTTTGTTCTTTTTCTTCAGAGCACTATTGAAGTACTGATTTGGTACTTAAGAAAGTAATAAAAAAAAAAAACACAACAAACATTTCTCGTAATGTCCTTTTTATTTCCATATGCAGGGTGATTTGTTTGATGACAGACGATTTTGTACATAATAAGCTCAAAAAAAATAAATAAAAAACACAAAATACACGTTTTTGGTTAGTGTATTCTGCTTCTCTATATATTGTATTTTCATACGTTTTCAAAGTCGTTTCATATATCTATATATGGATGGCTCTTTGCATGAATTTTGGCTTTTTGGTAACTAACAATGTCATAACACTCAAAATGCACGTTTTTTTTTTTTTGGCAGTATTGTTCTGTTTCTCCATATAAAGTGTTTTTCATGCGTTTTACCCTTTTGATACCAAGAAAATAAAAAAACACTCATAATACACGTTTCTCGTAATGTCTTTTAATTTTTCCCATATAGGATATTTCCGATTCATTTAGGCGTTTTTTTACGTAACAATCTTACAAAAGACTCAAAATACTTGTTTTGTATACGTTTTAGCGTTTTCGTATATAAGGAGCTTAAAAACACTTAAAGGCTAGTTATTGGTAAAAGTTGGTTTTATTCCCATGTAATGTGATTGCCCTGCTTTTCAGTGCTTTATTGCCTAACACGCTCAAAAAAGCTCAAGACACTTTTCTGGTAATATTTTTTTTTCACACAAAGCTAGTTTCGCATGCAATTTGGGGTTTTGGTAAGAATGTTAAAAAGATTCAAAATACACCCATTTGGTAAGGTTGTTCTGTTTCTCAATTCTTCTTCATGAATTTGTTCTTCATGAATTTCAGCATTTTGGTATCTAAGAAACATCTCCATATACACGAGTTTTTGCGTATTTTGCCTTGTGGTTCTTGTGAAACTATAAAACACTCATTATACACGTTTCTCGTAATGTCCTTTTCTTTCCCAATATAGAGTGCTTTGCAACTATTTTCGCGTTTTCTGTAGGTAACAAGCTCAAAAACACTCAAAATATAACTTTTTAGTAATATTATTCTATTTCTTCATATTACTTGGTTTGCATCCGTTTTAATGTTTTTTTTTTCTAAGTAAAACACTAAAAAAACACGTTTTCAGTAATTTTGTTTTGGATTCCCATAAAGAGTGACTTCCATATTATTTATCGTTTTGGTGCCTAACTTGCTGAAAAACACTCAAGAGACAGGTATCTGGTAAAGTCGTTTAATTTCCTCATGTAGGTGGCTTTGCATACACTTTAGGGTTTGGTACATAACAGTCCGAAAAAAAAAAAAAAAGCTAAAATTAACTTTTTTCATAATATTATTTTTTCACATAATTTCCCTGAAATTTGCCAGAATTTTGGCATCTCGGTACCTATAAAGATAAATAACAAAAAAAAATCCGTTTTAATTAATTTATTTATTTTCTTTATAAAGAGTGTTATTTGTGGGTTTTAACTCTTTTCGTACTCATGGAACTTAAAAACACTCATAATACACGTTTCTCGTAATGTCCTTTCGTTTCCCAAACATAGGATTCTTTGCATGTATTTAAGCGTTTTTATACGTAAGAGATCAAAAGCACTGAAAATTCATGTTTTTCGTAATGTTATTTTGTTTCTCAATAAAGGGTGTTTTGCATGCATTTTAGCGTTTTAGTATGTAAGGAGCTGAAAAACACTTAAGAGCAAGTTCTTGGTAAATGTTGGTTTTATTCCCATGTAATGTCATTGCCCTGCTTTTTTGTGCTTTATTGCCTAACACGCTCAAAAACATTCAAAAGACACTTTTTTTCTGGTAATGTCATTTATTTCCAGCATGAAGCTAGTTTCGCATGTAATTTCGGGTTTTGGTAACTAAGAATGTGAAAAACACTCAAAATACACGCATTTGGTAAGGTTGTTCTGTTTCTCAATTAAGAGTGTTATTCATGAATTTCAGCATTTTGGTATCTAAGAAAAATCTCCATATACACGAGTTTTTGCGTTTTTTACCTTATGGTTCTTGAAAACTATTAAAACATTCATTATACAATTTTCTTGTAATATTATTTTGTTTCCCAATATAGACTGCTTTGCATTCATTTTTGCGTTTTTTGTAGGTAACAAGCTCAAAAACACAACTTTTTTGTAATGTTATTCTATTTCTTCATATTGGTTGGTTTCCATCCGTTTTAGCGTTCTACGCTAAAACTGAAAAGACACGTTTTCAGTAATATTGTTGAAATTGCTGAAAACACCCAAAGACACGTTTCTTGTAAATTCGTGTAATTTCCCCATATAGGTGGTTTTGCATGCACTTCCGGGTTTCGTACATAACTCCGGAAAAAAGCTAAAATTATTTTTTTTGTTTTTTTTTTTCACATAATATCCCTGAATTTTCTCAGATTTTTGGCATCTCGGTACCTATGAAGATGAATAAGAAAAAAAAAATCTATTTTTTTTATTATTTGTTTTCTTTATAAAGAGTGTTATTTGTGGGTTTTAGATTTTTGGTACTTAAGAAACTTAAAAATACTCATAATACACGATTGTCGGAATGTCCTTTCGTTTCACAAACATAGGGTTCTTTGCATGTATTTAAGCGATTTTATAGGTAACATGATCAAAAACACTCAAAATACATGTTTTTGGTAATGTTATTATGTTTCTCCATAAAGGTTGTTTTGCATGCGTTTAGCGTTTTGGTATGTAAGGAGTTAAAAAACACTTAAATGTAAGTTCTTCGTAAAAGTTGGTCTTATTCCAGTGTAATGTGATTCTTCTGCTTTTTAGTGTTTTGTTGCATATAACGCTCAAAAAAACTCAAAAGACACTTTTCTGGTAATGTCATTTTTTTCCCACATAAAGCTAGTTTCGCATGTAATTTGGGATTTTCGTAACTAAGAATGTGAAAAACACTCAAAATACACACATTTGGTAAGGTAGTTCTTTTTTTCAATCAAAAGTGTTATTCATGAGTTTTAGCGTTTTGGTATGTAAGAAACTTCTCTATATAAACGAGTTTTTGCGTTTTTTGCCTTGTGGTTCTTGTGAAACTATAAAACACTCATTATACACGTTTCTCGTAATGTCCTTTTCCTTCCCAATATAGAGTGCTTTCCATCCATTTGCGCGTTTTTTTTGTAGGTAAAAAGCTCAAACATACTTTTGGTAATGTTATTCTATTTCTTCATATTTGTTGGTTTGCATCCGTTTTAGCGTTTTTCTACGTAAAACATTTAAAAGACACGTTTTCAGTAATTTTGTTTTGGATTCACATATTGACTGACTTCCATATTATTTATCGTTTTGGTGCCTAACATGCTGAAAAACACTGAAAAGACAGGTTTCTGGTAAAGTCGTTTAACTTCCTTATATAGGTGGCATGCACTTTAGAGTTTGGTACATAAAAATCCGAAAAAAGAGCTATAATTAACTTTTTTTATAATGTTCTTTTTTCCACATAAATTCCCTGAATTTTGGCAGAATTTTGGCATCTTGGTACCTATGAAAATCAATATAAAAAAAAAGCTATTTTTTTTTTTTTTCTCTATAAAGTGTTATTTTTGGGTTTTAACGTTTTGGTACTTAAGGAACACTTAAAAACACTTAAAAACACTTAAAACACATGTTTTTAGTAATGTTATTCTGCTTCTCCATAAAGGAGTTTTTTACATGCGTTTTAGCGTTTTGGTTTGTAAGGAGGTCAAAAACACTTCAGGGCAAGTTCTTGGTAAAAGTTGATTTTATTCCCATGTAATGTGATTGCCCTGTTTTTTTTTTTTTTGTGTGTGATTTGTTGCCTAACACGCTCAAAAACACTCAAAAGACACTTCTAGTAATGTCATTTTTTTCCAACATAGTTTCGCGTGCTATTTGGGGTTTTGCTAAGAATGTGAAAAACACTCAAAATATACGCATTTGGTAAGGTTGTTCTGTTTCTCAATTAATATTGTTATTCATGAGTTTCAGCATTTTGGTTTCTAAGAAACTTCTTTATATACACGAGTTTTTGCATTTTTTGCCTTGTGGTTCTTGTGAACCACAAGTTGTTTTGCTCAAAATAATAAGACACTCATTATACACGTTTCTCGTAATGTCTTTTTGTTTCCCAATAGGGAGTGCTTTGCATCCATTTTCGCGTTTTTTGTAGGTAACAAGCTCAAAAACACTCAAAATGTACCTTTTTGTTAATGTTATTTTATTTCTTCTTATTGGTTGGTTTGCATCCGTTTTAGCGTTTTTCTACGTAAAACACCGAAAAGACACTTTTTCAGTAATTTTGTTTTAGATTCCTATATAAAGTGACTTGCATGTTATTTACCGTTAGGGTGCCTAACAAACTGAAAAACACTCATAAGACAGTTTTCTGGCAAAGACGTTTAATTTCCCCATATAGGTGGCTTTGCATGCACTTTAGGGTTTGGTACATAACAGTACGAAAAAAAGAAGCTAAAATTAACTTTTTTGATAATTAACTCATAATTTCCTGAATTTTGCCCAAATTTTGGCATCTCGGTACCTGTGAAGATGAAAAAGAAAGAAAAAAAATATCGTATTTTTTTATTTATTTTTTTTTTTCTCAATAAAGAGTGTTATTTGTGGCTTTTAGCTTTTTTGGTAAAGATCTTAATAACACTGATAATACACGTTTCTCGTAATGTCCTTTAGTTTCCCAAAAATAGGGTTCTTTGCATGTATTTAAGCGTTTTTATTGGTAACATGATCAAAAACACTCAAAATATATGTTTTTGGTAATGTTATTCTCTTTCTCCATAAAGTGTGTTTTGCATGCGTTTTAGCGTTTTTGTATATAAGGAGCTCAAAACACTTAAATGCAAGTTCTTGGTAAAAATTGATTTTATTTCCATGTAAAGTGATTCCCCTGCTTTTTAGTGCTTTATTGCCTATCACGCTCAAAAACACTCAAAAGGCTCTTTTCTGGTAATGTAATTTTTTTTTCCCACATAAAGCTGGTTTCACATGCAATTTGGGATTTTGGTAACTAAGAATGTGAAAAGCACTCAAAATACACGCATTTAGTAAAGTTGTTCTGTTTCTCAATTAAGAGTGTTATTCATGAGTTTCAGCATTTTGGTATCTAGGAAAGTTCTCCATATACACGAGTTTTTGCTTTTTTTTGGCTTCTGGTTCTTTTGAACTATAAAACATTCATTATACACTTTTCTCGCAATGTCCCTTTGTTTCCCAATATAGAGTGCTTTGTATCAATTTTCGCGTTATTTTTTTTTTGTAGGTAACAAGCTCAAAAAAAAATCAAAATATACCTTTTTGGTAATGTTTTTCTACTTCTTGATATTGGTTGGTTTGCATCCGTTTTAGCGTTTTTCTACGTAAAACACTGAGAAGACACGTTTTCAGTCATTTTATTTTGGTTTGCCATATAGAGTGAGTTCTTCATTATTTATCGTTTTGGTGCCTAACATGCTGAAAAACACTCAAAACACAGATTTCTGGTAAGGTCGTTTAATTTCCTCATATGGGAGGCTTTGCATGCACTTTAGTGTTTGGTACATAACAGTCCGAAAAAAAGCTAATATCAACTTTTTTATATAAATTTCCTATCATATAATTGCCCTAATTTTCCCGGAATTTTGGCATCTCGGTACCTATGAAGGTGAATAACAAAAAAAAAAAAAAGATCCTTTTATTTATTTTTTGTTTAATTTTTTTTTTTTCTAAATAACGAGTGTTATTTGTGGGTTTTAGCTTTTTGGTAGTTAAGGAACTTAAAAACACTCATAATACACGTTTCTCGTAATGTCCTTACGTTTCCCAAACATAAGGTTCTTTGCATGTATTTAAGCGTTTTTATAGATAACATTATCAAAAACACTCAAAATACATGTTTTTGGTAATGTTATTCTGTTACTCCATAAAGTTTGTTTTCCATGCGTTTTAGCGGTTTGGTATGTATGGAGCTTAAAAACACATATTGGCAAGTTCTTGGTAAAAGTTGGTTTTATTCCCATGTAATGTGATTGCCCTGCTTTTTAGTACTTCATTGCCTAACACGCTCAAAAACAATTAAAAGACACTTCTGATAATGTCATTTTTTTCCCTCATAAAGCTAGTTTCTTATGCTATTTTGGGTATTGCTAACTACGAATAAGAAAAACACTCAAAATACAGGCATTTCCTAAGGTTGTTCTGTGTCTCAATTAAGATTGTTATTCATGAGTTTCAGCATTTTGGTTTCTAAGAAACTTCTTTATATACACGAGTTTTTGCGTTTTTCTACGTAAAACACTGAGAAGATACATTTTCAGTAATTATGTTTTGGATTCCCATATAGAGTGAGTTCCTTATTATTTATCGTTTTGGTGCCTAACATGCTGAAAAACACTCAAAAGACAGATTTCTGGTAAGGTCGTTTAATTTCCTCACATAGGAGGCTTTGCATGCACTTTAGGGTTTGGTACAAAACAGTCCGAAAAAAAGCTAAAATTAACTTTTTTGATAATATTCTTTTGTTCATATAATTTTCCTGAATTTTCCCAGAATTTTGGCATCTCGGTACCTATGAAAATGAAAAAAAAATTCCTATTTTTTGTTTTTATTTTCTAAATAAAGAGTGTTATTTGTGTGTTTTAGCTTTTTGTTACTTAAGGAACTTTAAAAAAAAACACTCATAATACACGTTTCTCGTAATGTCGTTTTGTTTCCCAAACATAGTGTTCTTTGCATGTATTTAAGCGTTTTTATAGATAACATGATAAAAATCACCCAAATTACATGTTTTTGGTAATGTTATTCTGTTTCTCCATAAAGTTTGTTTTGCATGCGTTTTAGCGGTTTGGTATATAAGGAGCTCAAAAACATTTAAAGGCATGTTCTTGGTAAAAATTGGTTTTATTCCAATGAAAAGTGATTGCCCTGCTTTTTAGTGCTTTATTGCCTATCACGCTCAAAAACACTCAAAAGATATTTTTCTGGAAATGTCATGTTTTACCACATAAATCTGGTTTCGCATGAAATTTGGGTTTTTGGTAACTAAGAATATGAAAAACACTCAAAATACACGAATTTGGTAAGGTTGTTCTGCTTCTCAATTAAGAGTGTTATTCATGAGTTTCAGCATTTTGGTATCTAGGAAACTTCTCCATATACACGAGTTTTTGCGTTTTTTGCCTTGCTGTTCTTTTGAACTATAATACACTCATTATACACTTTTCTACCAATGTCCCTTTGTTTCCCAATATAGAGTGCTTTGTATCAATTTTAGTGTTTTTTTTTTGTAGGTAACAAGCTCAAAAACACTCAAAATATACCTTTTTGGTAATGTTTTTTTCTATTTCTTGATATTGGCTGGTTTGCATCCATTTTAGCGTTTTTCTACGTAAAACACTGGGAACACACGTTTTCAGTAATTTTGTTTTGGATTCCCATATAAAGTGAGTTCCTTATTATTTATCATTTTGGTGCTTAACATGCTGAAAAACACTCAAAAGACAGATTTCTGGTAAGGTCGTTTAATTTCCTTATATAGGAGGCTTTGCATGCAGTTTAGGGTTTGGTACATAACAGTCCGAAAAAAACAGCTAAAATCAACTTTTTTGATAATATTCTCTTATCATATAATTGCCTTGAATTTTCCCAGAATTTTGGCATTTTGGTACCTATGAAGATGAATAACAAAAAAAAAAAAAATCCTATTTTTTTATTTATTTTTTTTATTTTTTTTTTTTTTTCTAGATAAAGAGTGAGTTTTAGATTTTTGGTACTTAAACTTAAAAACACTCATAATATATGTTTCTCGTAATGTTCTTTTGTTTCGCAAACATAAGGTTCTTTGCATGTATTTAAGCGTTTTTATAGATAACATGATCAAAAATACTCAAAATGCATGTTTTTGGTAATTTTATTCTGTTTCACCATAAAGTGTATTTTGCATGCGTTTTAGTGTTTTGGTATATAAGGAGCTCAAAAAGACTTAAAGGCAAGTTCTTATTAAAAATTGGTTTTATTCAAATGTAATGTGATTGCCCTGCTTTTTATTGCTTTATTGTCTATCAGGCTCAAAAACACTCAAAACACTTTTTTCTGGTAATGTCATTTTTTTCTCACATAAAGCTGGTTTCGCATGCAATTTGAGGTTTTGGTAACTAAGAATATGAAAAGCTCTCAAAATACACGCATTTAGTAAGGTTGTTCTGTTTCTCAATTAGGAATGTTATTCATGAGTTTCAGCATTTTGGTATCTAGGAAACTTCTCCATATCCACAAGTTTTTGCGTTTTTTGCCTTTTGGTTCTTTTGAACTATAAAACACTCATTAAACATTTTTCTTGCAATGTCCTTTTATTTCCTAATATAGAGTGCTTTGCATCAATTTTCGCGTGTTTTGTAGGTAACAAGTTGAAATACACTCAAAATATACCTTTATGGTAATGTTTTTCAATTTTTTTTTAATTGGTTGGTTTGCATCCGTTTTAGCGTTTTTCTACGTAAAACACTGAGAAGACACGTTTTCAGTAATTTTGTTTGGATTCCCATATAGAGTGAGTTCCTTATTTATTTATCGTTTTGGTGCCTAACATTCTGAAAACAATCAAAAGACAGATTTCTTTTAAGGTCGTTTAATTTCCTCATATAGGAGGCTTTGCATGCACTTTAGGGTTTGGTATATAACAGTAAGAAAATAAAGCTAAAATTAACTTTTTTGATAATTTTCTTTTATCATATAATAGCCCGGAATTTTCCCAGAATTTTGGCATCTCGGTACCTTTGAAGATGAATAACAAAAAAAAAAAAATCCTATTTTTTTATTTATTTATTTTTCTAAATAATGAGTGTTATTTGTGGGTTTTAGCTTTTTGGTACTTAAGGAACTAAAAAAACACTCATAATACATATTTCTCGTAATGTCCTTTCGTTTCCCAAACATAAGGCTCTTTGCAAGTATTTAAGCGTTTTTATAGATAACATGATCAAAAACACTCAAAATACATATTTTTGGTAATGTTATTCTGTTTCTCCATAAAAGGTGTTTTGCATGCGTTTTAGCGTTTTGGTATGTAATGAGCTCAAAAACACCTAAAGGCAAGTTCTTGGTAAAAGTTGGTTTTATTCCCATGTAATGTGATTGCCCTGCTTTTTAGTGGTTTATTGCCTAACACGCTCAAAAACACTCGAAAGACATTTTCTGGTAATATTATTTTTTTCCCACATAAAGCTAGTTTCGCATGGAATTTGGGGTTTTGGTAACTAAGAATGTGAAAAACACTCAAAATACAGGCATTTAGTAAGGTTTTTCTGTTTCTTAATTAAAAGTGTTATTCATGAGATTCAGCATTTTGGTATGTAAGAAACTTCTTTATGTACACGAGTTTTTTAGTTTTTTGCCTTGTGGTTCTTGTGAAACTATAAAACACTCATTATACACGTTTCTCGTAATGTCCTTTTCTTTCTTAATATAGAGTGCGTTTCATCCATTTTCGCATTTTTTTGTAGGTGACAAGCTCAAAAACACATCAAAATATATCTTTTTGGTAATGTTATTCTATTTCTTCATATTGGTTGGTTTGTATCCGTTTTAGCGTTTTTCTACGTAAATCACTGAAAAGACACGTTTTCAGTAATATTGTTGAAATTGCCGAAAAAAAAAAAACACTCAAAAGACAGGTTTCTGGTAAAGTCGAGTAATTTCTCCATATAGGTGACTTTGCATGCACTTCAGGGTTTGGTACATAACTCCGGAAAAAAGCTAAAATTATTTTTTTTTAATGATTTTTTTTTACAAAATTTTCCTGAATTTTTCCAGAATTTTGGTACCTATGAAGATGAATAACATTTTTTTTTTCTCTATAAAGTGTTATTTGTGTGTTTTAGCTTTTTTGGTACTTAAGGAACTTAAAAACACTCATAATACACGATTTTCTTAATGTCCTTTTCTTATACAAACATAGGGTTCTTTACATGTATTTAAGCGTTTTTATAAGTAACATGATCAAAAACACTCAAAATACATATTTTTTGGTAGTTATTCTGCTTCTCCATAAAGACTGTTTTACATGCGTTTTAGCGTTTTGGTATGTAAGGAGTTTAAAAAAACACTTAAAGGCAAGTTCTTCGTAAAAGTTGGTTTTATTCCCAAGTTATGTGATTTTTCTGCTTTTTAGTGCTTTGTTGCATATCACGCTCAAAAACACTTAAAAGAAATTTTTCTGGTAATGTCATTTAAGCGTTTTTATTGGTAACATTGTCTTTTATAGATTTTGTGCTTCGCCATATTGATAAACCAAATACCTCGAACTATAAGCGCTTTGTCAAAATTCTCTTTGTAGATTTTTCCAGTGCCTTCAACACCATTCAACCACATATATTGATGCAAAAATTAAATACTATGAATGTAAATGCCAAGCTGATCCTATGGATCAATGATTTTCTCACAGGCAGACATCAGTATGTTAAATTTCACAATACAAAGTCAGGAAAAATTGTTACAAACACGGGTGCTCCACAGGGATGTGTGTTGTCTCCCATTTTGTTTACTCTGTACACTAGTGATTGTCGATGTCAGACCAATGATTGCCAGCTTTTTAAATATGCAGACGACACTGCTCTTGTCAGCCTTTGTATCAACGATGACAATATGTATCGGAGGGAAGTGGAACGTTTTCATAAGTGGTGTAAGGAAAACTACCTTGAACTTAATGTTAAGAAAACAAAGGAAATGGTAGTAGATTTCAGCACTTTGCCAGTTGCCCAACAGCCGCTGTACATAAACGGAGAACTCGTTGACACAGTTAAGGAATACAAATACCTCGGCACAGTAATAGATAATGGGTTCAATTTTAATAGTAATTTCGAGGCAATATATAAAAAAGTTAATTCTAGAATGCATTTCATGAGGAAACTTAAGAAAATTAAGATTGACACTAAAATTATGGAGTTATTCTATACAGCAGTAGTGCAGTCAGTCATTTCATTTTCCATCACATGTTGGTATGGTAATTGTAGCTCTGATTCTAAAAATAAACTAACCCGATTAATCAAAAACTGTGCAAAATTAGGCGTAAAAAATATCAATTCATTGATGGATATATACAGAAAGTTCTCTCTACAAAGATGCGGAGTAATTATCAATGACGTAACACATCCACTGAACGGCCATTACCAAAAGTTACCCTCAGGGAAAAGGCTGAGATCATCAAAATGTAGAACAGCCAGATTGTGTAAGTCCTTTGTGCCGGCAAGTATCAGAATTTTAAATTGTGACCCTCGAAACATATCATAGCTAACTATATTAAGGCTTGGGAACCAGTTACCAGTTACCAGTTATCTTTATATGTACCAGTTATCTTTTTATGTTTTAATCGTGTGAGTATGAATATTTTAGATTAATAAGACCTGTTAGTTTTAGACCTTGTATGAATGATTCAATCTTTTATGAAAACACACAAGACAAATTTCATGTATGTTACGTGACCAATAAATAAATATTATTATTATTATTATTATTATTAAAAACACTAAAAATACATGTTTTTGGTAATGTTATTCTGTTTAACCATAAAGTGTATTTTGCATGCGTTTTAGTGTTTTGGTATATAAGGAGCACAAAAAGACTTAAAGGCAAGTTCTTATTAAAAATTGGTTTTATTCCAATGTAATGTGATTGCCCTCCTTTTTAGTGCTTTATTGCCTAACACGCTCAAAAACACTCAAAAGACATTTTTTTCTGGTAATGTCATTTTTTTCCCACATAAAGCTGGTTTCGCATTGAATTTGGGGTTTTGGTAACTAAGAATGTGAAAAGCACTCAAAATACACACATTTAGTAAAATTGTTCTGTTTCTCAATTAAGAGTGTTGTTCATGAGTTTCAGCATTTTGGTATCTACGAAACTTCTTCATATACACTAGTTTTTTTTTCATTTTTTGCCTTGTGGTTCTTTTGAACTATAAAACACTTATTATACACTTTTCTTGCAATGTCCTTTTCTTTCCCATTATAGAGTGCTTTGCATCAATTTTCATGTTTTTTATAGGTAACAAGCTCAAAAACACTCATTGTTATCGGTGGTATTGGAATTTTAGATTTATCAATTTATCAGTTATTGGTTATTGGGCAATAAATTTATTGCCAATTATCAGTCATCACTGATAAGGTTATTGTTACCGATTTATCAGTTATCATGATAAATTTTTTTCGTCATCACGACCAGCTACGAGTATATATATATATATATATATATATATATATATATATATATATATATATATATATATATATATATATATATATATATATATATATATATATATATATATATATATATATATATACACCACTTTCAAATTTATCAACATTTATTTAGTTCTTGAAGTAATCATATTCATTTCTCTAATGCTACTTCCAAGTTTCTCTCACTCTATCACTTTGTTCTACGACCATCCATCTTTGTTTCTTTATCCTCTTGTCCCATTTCCAACATATGCTATTTCTTAGCTCCATTTGTCAATCTTGACTCCGTCATATTCATGTTAATAATCAGATTGGCTCCATTATATTCAGAATTTTCTGATAATTCTCCACTTTTCATTTTGCATGATTATCTTCATGACTGTAGCATCATTTACAGACATATATTTTCTTTGGTCATTTAGCATATAATTTACATAAAATGATATACAAAATTAGAGCTAGTGTGTGTGTGTGTGTGTGTGTGTGTGTGTGTGTGTGTGTGTGTGTGTGTGTGTGTGTGTGTGTGCAGTTGATAAAGACATGCTGTTACTACAATGAGACAGATCATTTGTTGTGGGGGCTGTTGAACCACACTTAACAAGCTGAGGGAAGTGTAAAATATGTGGTCATTTATATATTTTGGTTGTGTGCAAGTACTGTGAGACAAGTCATAAAGGTTCACATGACTGCTGTACTGACAGGTGTGACCCTTTTATTCAGTGTGGAGCCTGCAGGGGCTGACAGATGATATGGAGTGTTTAAGTCACTATAACAGCAGTTTTGTTTTGTATCTGATGAAATTTTTAAGGATGCTAATGAAGGTCAGTATTGACTTTTTTTTAAGGAGGCAAGATAAAAGATATTTTGTAGCTTTATTCATCCATATACAGTATGTACAGTATTAGTAACAAGGGGAACCCACCAACCTCCTTGTAATCTCCTAAATTTCATTGTCATCTTCCTTTTTCCATTCTCCCTTTATTGCATATTTTCAGAAGTTCTTATATCCTTACCCACTGTCTTTTTTCTCTTCACCTCCCCTTCCCTTCTGTTCCATTTCCTGATGATGGCACAGAATTATCAACAACAAGCTTTTGACGGCTGAGGATGAAGCCCGAATCAACCAGGTACAGGCCAGGTCATTAGCAGCAGGCATGGCCGCCGTGCCCCGCCAAGCCCGGGTGTTGAACCTGAGACCAAGCCAGGTAGGTGTGTGGCCTGTACACCTAGCCACTTGTACTTCTTGTGCTTCACTTCCTATGCTGTCACATGAAACATATTTATTCCTTGTTTTCACAATGTTTCACTCTTAATTTTTGTACTTGTGTTTTGCTATGTATGTATGGCAGCATGTCCTCAAAACACTAAGCAACATAAGAGGGAAGGAAATGAGGTGGTGATTTATTATTTCTCTTATATGACAATAAAAAAGTTGTCAAAGGCATGTCAAGTTTGTGTGCAGGATTCTGCATATGAGTGTTGAAGCATGTGTAAATTCACTTGATAAGTATTTAGCTTTTTAAATTGATGTTTGGATGATAATGTGAAGGTTAACATGGCATTGTACTAATCTCCTAAAAAAGGCTGGGAACCATCTGTGTAGGAGGCTCAATGTATCAGGTGTTTAAGCTTTTAGATTGTGATTTGATAGGAGGAATTATGTCAAGAAGGTCACATGACCTTGGTTGTCCATGTTGTATAAAATGTTTTCCAATTAAATTTCTGTCAGTCTCCCTATCTTTTTTACAGAGATGTAGTTTAGATATTTGATTCCAAAGTCAGTTAAGTTTTTCTTTTTTCATTCCTGATCAACTCTGTGCTCTTTCATAAGAGGCATTGATCTGTGCCTTTTCATAGAAGCATGGTCCATGACCTAGTGACATGCAAGGTTTATTGAAGGGACCTGAAAAAGAACCATATTCCAGTGATGAAATTATTCCTTTGAAAGTATTGATGGCTGATCTCTTTCTATAGGTGAGGGTTAGTGTTCTCTACTGTACCAAATACTGAACTGTCTTTTGTACTATTTCTCCATCTGTATCCTACCCAGTAATGGTAATAGACTGAGGAACTCCCCACCTTTGTTCATTTTTACTAAGTATTGTCCTAGTGGTAATCAGATGCAGCAATGATTTGCTTAGGAGTTGGGTATCTGAGAATGAGTGGTCATTGGCACCAAGTGCAGCTCAGTTGTGGGTAACTCCAGTTGTTGGGAACATTCCATGGTACACAGATGGTGGGATAGTCTTGCCTTGGACTCTTGCAAATGTGTACTATGTCCCAGTGAGTTTTGTTTTTATTTGACATGAATCCCAAGTTTATTTAGGCATTTCAGAGACTTATTGTGGGTGATGGAGATCTCCACAGCACTCCTCTCTTGGTGGGTGGGTAGCTGTAGAAAAATTCATATGAATACAGATGTCAGATGTAGGTAAAATAGAGAAATGTTGATTTGATTGTGAACTAAATCCCACAACTTATATTATCTTTGATAAGAAAGGTTTCATTTAGACCATGAAAATTGGATAAATGAAGCTGAGCATTATTTTACTGCAACAAGAAGGCACACAAAGTGAAGGAGATCGCATACTTGACTTTAGTTTGTTGTTCCTTTGATGGGGAACTTGTATCATTGTTAAAAGCTTAAATCCTGTAAAATAGCATGGATCCATCTGAATCTTTATTCAGTCAAAAGTTTATATGATGTGTAGACTATTCAAGCTTGCCAGCCTGGAGCCTGGAGCCTGCTTGTTGTAGAGTTGTCCTATGTTCTGTAGATTTGCTTGATATTATAAAAAATTATGATAAAATTTTTGTAAACAATTTTGTTCTTTATTTCTTTCAGTATCAGATTCAGTATTTTCTCCATCTTATGGCAGCATATATTTTCAACACAGAGTGAGGGCAGTGTCATTCCTCCTGTCCACTACCCCAACTTCTACTCCCAACACTACCACAGCAATGAGCGGTCTGGTGTGGTGGCTGAGGATTCTTCTGAAGAAGACAACACTTCTGCTTCATCTGAGCAGGTCAGAAGGTGGATGGCAGCAGTACTAGTAGCAGACTGGTGTTACCTTGATGGTACTGCTACATTGCATTATTTGCATAGTTTTTTTCAGTTGTCATGGACTTTGTGTAATATATATAAAAGTATATGAAGCTCAAGAAACTTGTTGATATATATATATATATATATATATATATATATATATATATATATATATATATATATATATATATATATATATATATATATATATATATATATATATATATATATATATATATATATATATATATATATATATATATATATATATATATATATATATATATATATATATATATATATATATATATATATATATATATATATATATATATATATATATATATATATATATATATATATATATATATATATATATATATATATATATATATATGGTTTGTGAACCAAGCATACTGATCATTACACTATCATTTGTAGTTTTAATATGTAATTTAGATCAAGGACAGTGCAGTGATAGAGGAAAAATTATTCACTAGATTTTTTCAGAGAAGTTTTATGACATAAAGGATTAATTGAACGATCAGTATATATATTGGCTCACTAGCTGCATCTCTTTAACACAGAAAGCTTTCACTAATTATCTTGGCCCAATTCATTAAGTGCATTGCTGTTGTGGGAGGGAAGATATGCAGTGTTTCCCTGCCATCTGTGGGAGTTACATTCCAGAGCCTCCTGCAAATAGTTAAAATCTGTGAATATGGGAAACCATCCTTATAAGGATCAGAACTACCTATATTTATAGTTTAAACCTTAAACTATGCATCTCACATTTACTAAGCAATTCACTTTAAGACAATAAAAAACAGTTATTATACGTATAGTACATGATATTTTAATTAAAAAATACAGTGCACTATAAAATAAAAGGGGAATAAGTTGATATGTACAATAAACCCTTCATATAATGAACTTCTATTTACCAAATTTCAGATATAACAACCTATTTAAGGCTGCTGTCTGCTGCCTCTCTCTCTCTCTCTCTCTCTCTCTCTCTCTCTCTCTCTCTCTCTCTCTCTCTCTCTCTCTCTCTCTCTCTCTCTCTCTCTCTCTCTCTCTCTCTCTCTCTCTCTCTCTCTCTCTCTCTCTCTCTCTCTCTTTATACACATATATAGCAAATTTTCATCTCAAGTGACCCATTCTCCCCCCATATGTGTTCGTTATATCTTGGGTTACTGTAATTTATAACTGAAAGAATAATTTGGGCTCTTTGGGCTGAAAGACTGAGCTGGTGGTGACACCTGGCAACTCTGAAAACTCCCCATTAGTTAGGTTAGGTTAGGGAAAACTCTGCAAATATGCAAAACCATGAATATGTGAGGGAATGCTGATATATGCTATCTCTTATTTGTTGTAGATGTATTCCATTCTATTGGCATAGAACAATAGGAAAATGGCATCAAGGAAGTAGGGATGCCACCAAACTTTATGAGACTAGACATAACCTTGCACATAGAATTGCTGGACATAAAGGTATTTTTCCTTGAACTAATAATCAACCAGCTGTTCCATCATTTTCAGCAATAAGTTCCCATTCACATGAACATGATCATCCCTTTTTGTGACAAAGATTTCAGAATACTACACAAGACAGAGTCCAATATGGATACAAAATTATTAGAGGCAATATATATTAAACACATAAATCCAGTACTGAATAATAACTTAACATCAAGTCAATCACATATTGTAAGATAATGTTTTGGAGGCCCGTTCCAATACCATTATCATAGTGTTAGGAACCCAACTATTTCAGTCCCTCTCTCATTGCCATACAGGCAAGATGTGTGTGGATACTTATTGTTTTCTGTCAATCCAGTTTATAATCTTGGTGCTTGTAGCGTTTTGTTTTTTTGTGTGTATTGCCATATGATGTGAATTTTATACAACTTTTACATAGTATTTTATTGTTTTTTTTAGCTTGAAGGTGCCTGCAGAAATAGGCAAAACAGCAACTGATGAAAGAATAAAGTTGAAGGAAACTGGAGTTTCCCTGCAAAACAAGCTATCAAAAAGACCTATACAATGTGTGTGTATATATATATATATATATATATATATATATATATATATATATATATATATATATATATATATATATATATATATATATATATATATATATATATATATATATATATATATATCCTTGTCATCATAATGCTCTTCATTGGCACTTGAAGCATGCATCACACTTTTGTATGATTGATCGTATAATTTTTCCTGAGTGGCCCAATCACCCACACTATCACATTCACTATCCAAGTCATCCTTAACGCAAAACAGCAACTGATGAAAGAATAAAGTTGAAGGAAACTAGAGTTTCCCTGCAAAACAAGCTATCAAAAAGACCTATACAATGTGTGTGTATACATATATATATATATATATATATATATATATATATATATATATATATATATATATATATATATATATATATATATATATATATATATATATATATATATATATATATATATATATATATATATATATATATATATATATATATATATATATATATATATATATATATATATATATATATATATATATATATATATATATATATATATATATATATATATATATATATATATATATATATATATATATATATATATATATATATATATATATATATATATATATATATATATATATATATATATATATATATATATATCCTTGTCATCATAATGCTCTTCATTGGCACTTGAAGCATGCATCACACTTTTGTATGATTGATCGTATAATTTTTCCTAAGTGGCCCAATCACCCACACTATCACATTCACTATCCAAGTCATCCTTAACACACGCACTGTAATGATGGAACAGTATTTTTCTGTATGTCACAACTAGATAAGTGTAATCAACTTGGTTAACACACACACACATACAAGTATTTTTGAGGGCTTCAAGGAAGAGGATCTCAATGTAGCTCATACAAATACATGAATGTGGATAACTAAAGAAGAAAATGTGAAAATACAAGAAGCTTAACAGTGATGATAAAGGCATGGAAGGAAGAAACAGAAGTGGGTGGTGACAATGTAAAAAAGATATCCAGTGATATAATAGAGATGGAAAGGGAAAAAGAAAACAAAGAACTGAGAAGAGGTGACAAAAATAGTGGACTTAAATAAGAAATACTGTGAAGAGATTAAGAAACTCAAGAAAGAGAATGAAGAATTAAAGAAAACTTTGCAAGAGAGGTTAGGGTTGGAGGAGTGAGAGTTAGTTACAGAGGAAGTCAAAGGTTGGAAAGAGAGAGAACAGCAAAAGGTGGACATGGAGGACATAACAAGGCAACAGCAACAGAAACAACAAGGATATGGAAAAGCAAGTGATTAAAATAATAAAGGAAAAAAGTAATCTTGTGAGAAACACAGTACAGAGAAAGATGTGTATGGTGGTATTTGGGGTCAAGGAAAAGAACCTACCCATGAAAACAGCTAGAGAGAAAGAAGTGAAAAGAACTAAGGAAATTATAGCAGAAGTGGCAGAGGAAGGAGAGGGGAGAGTCGAACAAATTGAAGAGGTTTACAGGATCGGAAAGTATGACAAAAATAGAACAAAGCCAATGTAAAACAAGAATCATGTCACAAATAGCAGCAGAACATGTCTTGCAAAGAACAGGAAAATTGGCAAAAGCAAAAGGATTGAAGGAAATATGGATAAAAAGAGACATGAACGAAGAATAGAGAAGTAAACTAAAAGTCAAAAAATGAATAGAGAACACAGGAAAGTTGTGGACATGAAAGTAAGGAAATGGTGGCACAAAGATGCCACACAACACCACCAAACAGAAGTTTAAAGATTATGTATACTAATGTAGATGGTTTGGTGTCCAGCCTACTGGAACTTGAAGACTATTTAAAGAACAATAAACCAGATGTGGTATGTTTAACAGGAACCAAACTAGAAGAGGAAATAAAGTTGGGATTTGCAAAGGAAGGATACAGTACATGGAAGAGGGACAGAAAAGGAAAGGGAAGAGAAGTGATGATATTGGTAAAAAAGGATATTGTTGTTGAGGAAGTGGAATATGCTGATGGAATGATAGAAACAATGAGTGTTGTGATTAAGATCAAAAGATGTGAAAAAAGGAAAATCATTGTGAAATACATACCACCAAAAACTAATGCATGGTAGACTAATAAATTCAAAAGTATGCAACTAGAAACAAAAAAATAGTATGGAGGAAATGATAAGGAAAGGTAACAAAGTACACTTAGTAGGTGACTTCAACACTAAAAGAATTAACTGGGAGGAGATGGAAGTAACAGAAAATGTTGGGTCATGGAGTGAAGAACTTATGCAAACCATGATGGTGAATACAACGAGACAGTGGGTGAATGAGCCTATAAGATGTAGAAGAGAAGAAGAACCATCACAGCTGGATTTAGTGTTTATGAAAACCCCAGAAAGTAGACCAAGTATACACTGTCTGAGTTCAATGGGAAGAAGTGATCATGTGACAATAGAGATAGTACTACAGGAGGAAACAGCATTGCACAGGAAAGAACAATACAGAAATTGGAGACAGAACTATGCTAAGGCAAACTTTGCAGAGCTTAGTAAGTTTTATTGAAAAATTAAATGGAAAGAGCAATTTGAAGGTAAAGTAGTGCAAGAAAAATATGAGATATTTTTGAGCAAGTATAGAGAGGAGATGCAACAGTTTGTACGGTTATAAAATTAAAATTGGGAAACATGAACGGTATAATGGCAGGTGTGTAGAAGCAAATAAGAAAAAGGACAGGACATGGAAGAAAATGGCTATGGCCTGTTTTAAGACTATACAAGTGGAAATACCCTGGTCTGAGGCAATTTCTCTCTCTCTCTCTCTCTCTCTCTCTCTCTCTCTCTCTCTCTCTCTCTCTCTCTCTCTCTCTCTCTCTCTCTCTCTCTCTCTCTCTCTCTCTCTCTCTCTCTCTCTCTCTCTCTCTCTCTCTCTCTCTCTCTCTCTCTCAAACAAAAAATAAAAAGGTGGTGAAACAAGGGGAAAGGGAGATGAATGAACAGAAGGTAGCCAAAATCAAATTTGTACATTTGTGTGTGTTTGCATTTGTTTCTTATTTGTATTTTCACAGATTGACCCAAATCTAAATTACCTTTTTTAATGAGAGAGAGAGAGAGAGAGAGAGAGAGAGAGAGAGAGAGAGAGAGAGAGAGAGAGAGAGAGAGAGAGAAATCACAAATACCTACTAACCTGGAACCTCCTTGATGATAAATTGGCTGGGATCAGCAGGGTGAACTGTGGCAGAAGTTTGGTGCATGGCAAATATGGCTTCAGGATGAGTAAATGGAGAGGCAGGAGGAAGTGATGGTTGTGGGGAGATGATGAGTGAGCAGAAGGTGAGAAGGATGAGGAGAAAAAAGGTGATGGTGCAGAGAATGATGAGGAATGGACTAATGGGGAAGGGGAAATGTGAGATAATTTTGAGGACTCGAAGGCAGTAATAACAGGTGGTGTAGTGCTGAGGTGAGTATGGTCTGAGGCATGGCCAGGAGCTGCTGTATGATCAGATTGCTGAGTTTCCAGTGAAAGTGTCTGGCCAAGAGTTGGAGATCTGGCAGAGAAGCTGTGGCCAGAGGAAGGAGGCTTGGCTGCTGCACCAGACCCATAGACCACATCTTTGGAGTGGCTTTGGCCTTGAGGTGCAGCCAGGTAGCTGTAGCTCACCACCTGCCAGAGAAAAGCTTTTTTAACCTCACTGCCTGCCAGGGAAGAGCTTTTTTTATTTCCATTTTAATCTTACATGATTAAGGTCATATGATTAATAGTTATACCATCATCTGTATATCTAGCCTGGAGGTTGAGATGTGATGGAATGATTCCAAATGTGAATGTATACCATATTAAATCCTTGTCTCTACTTTCCTCCAAATGAGATCCATGGGCCTTGTAAAAAAAAGTTGGGAGTTCAATCTTTTAAAACTAGTAACTCTAATATTAGAGATTTGAGAGACAGAATGAAGCATAATTAAAGCTTTGATAAGCATTTATAAATCTGTACATTCTTTCAATTTTTTTCACCATTTTTGAATGGCATATTGGAGTGATTTGAGTCAGAAATAACAATTTTGAACACTTTTGTTTCTATTTGTTGGTAATGTGTAATACCACTGATGAGAGACAAACTTTGTGCTTGGAAGGAAAGAACTGACACCCTTGCTCTATAAATTCTGCTTCACTGCATGCCACAAGTTTCATAATTTATATCAGAACTATTTCTAGACTAACCACTTCATAAGCATAATCATTTTGTCATCACAGTTTTCACTATGCTGCCTTATCACCATTGTGCTACAGTGATCTCAGATGCTTCTGATTTCATAATGAAAGTTAGGGTTCACTTTAAAACCAGTTGACAACTGATAGTCTAAATTCCAATCCAAGAAATGAATTTTGTATCATCAATGAATGAAAGTGCTTGATTGTTCTACAAGTTTGGTGAGGATTGAGGTTGCTGGTTAGTTCTGGGGAGTAGATTAGTAAAATTCTGAAGAAGTATTTTTTAACTGTCTTCACCCAGGAAAACATGCAGAAAATGCTGGATAGTGAGATTTTTAGAGCAGAAGAGAATGAGAAGCTGAAAGATATTACCATAATTAAGGAGATAGTGGAACAGGTGATAGATAGACTAAGAAAGTTCAAGACACCAAGACCAGATGAAATATATCCCAGAGTAGTTGGGTTTAGGAAGGGGGATAAAAACTCAGGGAGGAGTTAGGATTCTTTTAATCTCTAACGTTTCGGCTGAATAGCCATCCTCAGAGAGACTGATTTACATGAGTGAAAACACACTATTTATAACAACATACAAAATTTTCTCATTTGACATTCATACAGAGTATTGCCATCCTGGTGTGTACCTCACCTAATTTTATTTTCCTAGTCAGGAAGTTGTTGCTGCAAATTCTGAACGCTCTTAAGTAAAAAACAATAATCACACCAGATTTGACTCTCATGCTGTGGGCTGAAAGGTAGTGAATGAAATCGTCCTTATTGGACGTTCATTCACTACCCACAGCATGAGAGTCAAATCTGGTGTGATTATTAATTTTTACTTAAGAGCGTTCAGAATTTGCAGCAACAACTTCCTAGAGCAAGAAATATGATATATCATATCAACTTTCAAAAAGCTGGGTTATCCTGAAGGGTTCCTTGTTAGGCTTAAGAATAAGGCAAAGAAAATAACAATTGAAAACAAAGAGAATAAAGATCCCTGTACAACCAGCGAAAGAGAGAGGTATATATGTGTACCAAATTCGGACAAGGCTTACATAATTAATAAATATTTGTCTAGAACAGGATTAAAAATAGCAACATTAGCGGGAGAGAAAATTGGTGAGCTAACGAGGACTAAAGAGACCGGACTTGTTTATAATAACAGCGTAGTGTAAAGCATACCATGCAAAGGTTGTACAAAGCAGTACATAGGAGAAACAGGCAGGGGAATTAAAACAAGAATAGCAGAGCATAGGAAAGATGTTTTAAAACACAACACATCAAACTCCCTTGTATTGCACATAGAAAAATGTAAACACCTACCAAAATGGGAAGAGGCTAAAGAAATTAAAGTTGGATTGAAGAAAAGAATGAGAAAAGCTATAGAGGCAGCTCTCATAACAACTAGGGAAGTCATTAACCACAGAGAAAGTTTTATCAGGTGGGCGGGTAATTCCGCCAGATTGGCCCTCAGGTCAGGTACAAGGAAAATCCCCAGTAAAGGCTCGTCATGTAGGCGGATAATGCCACCTGACTAGGAAAATAAAATTAGGTGAGGTACACGCCAGGATGGCAATACTCTGTACGAATGTCAAATGAGAAAATTTTGTATGTTGTTATAAATAGTGTGTTTTCACTCATGTAAATCAGTCTCTCTGAGGATGGCTATTCAGCCGAAACGTTAGAAATTAAAAGAATCCTAACTCCTCCCTGGGTTTTTATCCCCCTTCCTAAACCCAACTACTTGTCAACATGAACAGTTCATATCCCAGAATACTTAAGGAATGCAAAGAAGTTATTAGTGAACTGTTAGTTTCTGCCTTTAGGAAATCACTTGAGATACCGGTAATGTGGAGGCAAGTGAATATAGTACCCAGCTTTAAGAAAGGAGGTTTAAGCTTAACTTCTGTTGTAGAAAAAATAATGAAGTCAGTAATAGTAAAGAACATTAGGGAACATTTAGACAAACATAACTTGATAAATTGGTCACAGCATAGCTTCACAAAGGGGAAGTCTTACCTGACAAACTTGTCAAGATTTTACTGTAAAGTTTACATGGCAGGAGATAATGGTGATAGTTATGACATCCTATATCTGGATTTCAGTGAAGTGTTTGACAAGGTACCCCATCAGAGGCTCCTGAGAAAGGTTAGGGCACACGGAATAGATGGGAAGGTGTTAGGGTGGATAAGGTTGTGGCTAAGTGACAGGCGACAGAGTCGTAATAAACAGCTCTAAATCCGAGTGGGATTAAGTAATTAGTGGGGTGCCACAGGGATCAGTATAAGAGCCATTGATGTTTTTAATATACATCAGTGACTTGGATAGTGGAATTAGTTGTGACGTTAGCAAATTTGAGGATGACACGAAGATAGGTAGATTAATTAGATTAGAACTGGATGCCATCCCCTTGCAGGCAGATTTGGATAGGATGAATGAATGGACAGACAGATGGCAAATGCAGTTTAATATCAAAAAATGCAAAGTACTTAGCATAAGTAGAGGAAATCCACACAGAAGGTACACAATAAACAATGAACCTCTGGTAGGTTTAGGGTACAAAAAAGATTTAGAATTTATAGTTAGCTCTAAATTCCATTTAAGAAAGCAATGCATAGAGGCCAGAAACAGGGCAAATAGGATATTAGGATTTATTTTTAAGAGTGTTAAAAGTAGAAGTCCCGAAGTAATATTAAAGTTATATTTGGTGCTGGTCAGACCTCATCTATATTATGCTGTGCAGTTCTGGTCCCCCATATTACAGGAAGTATATAGGTCTTTTAGAATCAATACAAAGGAGAATGGCTAAAAGGATACAAGGAGTGAGGAGTATTCCTTACAAAGAGAGATTGAAGCTGTTAAATTTACATTAAGAGAGATGTAGGTTAAGAGGGGACCTGATAGAAGTCTTTAAATGCTATAAGGGTTACAACACAGGGGATGTAAGCAAAATTCTTAGGATTAGTAACCAGGATAGAACAACAAATAACAGTTTTAAGGTTGAAAAATTTAGTTTAAAAAAGAGATAGGAAGGATTCAGTTCTCAAATAGAGTGGTAGATGAATGGAATGGACTCAGTAATCAGGTTGTTGGTGCTGGGTCATTAGGAAGCTTTAAGAGAAAATTAGAGATTTATGGATGGGGATTGATAGGTGGAAATAGGTAAGTATATTTCATACAGGAACTGCCACATGTATGCCTGATAGTTTCTTGCAGCTTCCATTTTTTATGTTCTTATATTCTTATGAGTATGTATCTTGAACCTGAGATATTATGCTTGTCTTATTATCACAGGGATATTAATCATAGAAAAGAAACACTCATCTTTTGTACTTACATTTTTTTTTTTTTTTTGTGAATGTGAAAGAAAATGCCCTGACAGAATTAATTTTTCTTTTTAAGGAACATAATGAAAAAAGTTATATTTGCAATTGTCATGTTTGGAATGATTGGGTTAACTATAATTAGCCTTAGTTGGTGTTGGCTACACACACTAGATTATGTGTGTTGCTGCTGTGATTATTAATGAGTGTAATTTCCAGAAATGTGATTTCAGTACTCTCCTAGCAAGTCACACATGATTTATTCAAAGCAAAAGACTATTCAGTGTGTTTGAAGACTACTTGATATTGATAATAAAACCCATCTTAATGCTTACTTTCAGGTTTTTATTTCTGATTTTATTTTCAGACAAGGATATATTCACATTGTTGTTGTTGTTGAGGAGAAACTGTTGTTCTTAGTGAGCTATGAAAGCCCTGAACCATTCATAGCTATGAATGTTCCATGGTTCTTAGTTGCGAATGATTTTGCTTTAAAAAATTACCAGCACTAAGATGTTCATAGCCCACTAAGATAAATCTTAGAAGCATCTGGGAATGTGGCTTCTGGCTCCTCAGGGGTATGTTGTTGTCCGTCATAATAATGAAAGGCTTATGTGTTGTGTAAAAGTAAAATTAAGATAGCAGCCTGTTATTTATGGATAGCAAGCAGGCTGGAGGGAGGGAGAGTGTGAAGTGTGTGGGTGTCGTGGTGGGGAAGTGTCTCAGTGTGACACGTGAATCACTGCACGAGCTGTCATTGGCTGACTCTTCTCGTGCTGCTGTGGCGAGGGAGTTATTCTCTCTGGCCCCAGCAACTGATAGCTATCACTCAAGCGTGACAAAAAGGTTCTGTGGATAATTTCACTTGGATGGATTTTGACCCTAATGTGGGGTCCATTCTAATGTCTGCACTCTCTCTCGTCACGTTAGGAAGGTTGGGGAAGACAATGCAATAAAATAGTAATTTTGACCACAAGGGCACATAGATCACTCTGGCTCTGGGAACCTCATATAATATCTGATGCAATATGATCATAGGATAGTGCAATTAATATTTTCTTTTTCCCCTTTCCCCCCTTTTTTCTTTTTTTTTTTTTTACGTAGGAGGGACACTGGCCAAGGGCAACAAAAATCCAATAAAAAAAAGCCCACTGTGATGCTAGTTCCAGAAAAGGGTCCAAACCGGTAGTCAAAAATTAAAGGATAAGTGTCTTGAAACCTCCCTCTTGAAGGAATTCAAGTCATAAGAAGGTGGAAATACAGAAGCAGGTAGGGAGTTCCAGAATTTACCAGAGAAAGGGATGAATGATTGAGAATACCAGTTAACTCTTGCATTAGAGAGGTGGACAGAATAGGGGTGAGAGAATGAAGAAAGTCTTATGCAGCAAGGCTGCAGGAGGAGGAGAGGCATGCAGTTAGCAAGATCAGAAGAGCAGCTAGCTTGAAAACTGCAGTAGAAGATAGCTAGAGATGCAATATTGCAGCAATGAACAGAGGCTGAAGACAGTCAGCTGGAAGAGAGGAGTTGATGAGATGAAAAGCTTTTGATTCCACCCTGTCTAGAAGAGCAGTAATAGTAGAACCTCCCAGACGTGTGAAGCATACTCCATACATGCACGGATAAGGCCCTTGTACAGAGTTAGCAGTGGGAGGGGTGAGAAAAACTGGCAGAGATGTCTCAGAACGCCTAACTTCATAGAAGCTGTTTTTAGCTAGAGATGAGATGTGAAGTTTCCAGTTCAGATTATAAGTAAAGGACAGACCGAGGATGTTCAGTGTAGAAGAGGGACAGTTGAGTGTCACTGAAGAAGAGGGGATAGTTGTCTGGAAGGTTGTGTCGAGTTGATTGATGGAGGAATTGAGTTTTGAGACAATAAACAATACCAAGTTTGCTCTGCCCCAATCAGAAATTTTAGAAAGATCAGAACTCAGGTGTTCTGTGGCTTCCCTGTGTGAAATGTTTACTTCTTGAAGGGTTGGACGTCTATGAAAAGATGTGGAAAAGTGCTGGATGGTATCATCAGTGTAGGAGTGGATAGGACAAGAAGTTTGGCTTAGAAGGTCATTGATGAATAATAAGAAGAGAGTGGGTGCCAGGACAGAATCCTGAGGAACACCACCGTTAATAGATTTAGGAAAAAAAAAGTGACCATCTACCACAGCAGCAACAGAATGGTCAGAAAGGAAACTTGAGATGAAGTTACAGAGAGAAGGACACAAGCCATAGGAAGGTAGTTTGGAAATCAAAGCTTTGTGCCACACTCTATCAAAAGCTTTTGATACATCTAAGGCAACAGCAAAAGGTTCACCAAAATCTCTAAAAGAGATGACTGAGACTCAGTAAGGAAACCCAGAAGATCACCAGTAGAGCGGCCTTGACAGAATCCATACGGCAATCAGATAGAAGGTTGTGAAGTGACAGATGTTTAAGAATCTTCCTCTTGAGGATAGATTAAAAAACTTTAGATAGGCAGGAAATTAAAGCAATAGGACGGTAGTTTGAGGGATTAGAACGGTCTTCCTTTTTAGGAACAGGCTGAATGTAGACAAACTTCCAGCAAGAAGGAAAGGTAGATGTTGACAGAGTTGAAAGAGTTTGACTAGGCAAGGTGCAAGCACGGAGGCACAGTTTTGGAGAACAATAGGAGGGATCCCATCAGGCAACCTGTCTTTATATACCTTTCAAATCAATAATTAATTAGAAAGTTATTATAATATCTGTACCACTATTTCTTACCTTAGATAGTATACATTTAGTTCAGATAACACTCCATTCTTGGCATTACACTTATTGAAACATTACACAACATCTCTATAATGGTCAGAAACAAGTCCATGTAGCCATGCACGGTGTGCACTGTGTTGTGTATTTACCTAGGTGTAATTTACAGGGCCCAAGCTACACTCATGTGGTCCCATCTCCATACCTATACATGTCTAATTTTTCCTTTAGTTTGTGTACACTTGTTGCCAAAACTATACATATCTTCTTTTAGTCCATTCCAGACTTCAGTGTGTCTTTGTGTAAAACTATTCTTTGTGTTGTTTAGACATCTTCTTTTCCTTACTTATGTGAGTGTCCCATTCTACTGTCATGACTGCTTGTCTCTTTTAGTAATGGTTTTGTCATTACCAACTTCCATTTTGTTTGCCAACTTGTAGATAGTTATCAAATCTCTTTCTCTCCTTTGTTCCAGTATTGGTAAGTCTATTTTTTCTAATCTTTCTTCATAACTTAATTCCTCAAATTCTGCCACCATTTTTGTTGCTATTGTTTGTATTCTTCCTAGCTTGTTTACATGCTTCTTACATAGAGACTACACAACTGCTGCATATTCCAATCTAGGTCTTATTATCATAGGGATTATTTTTATCATCTTACTTTTGTTCATGAGGTGAGAAGCTGTACTATGTTTCATAGTAATCTGTAAATGTTCCCCATATTCTACCTATATGCTTCTCTGGTTGCAAGTTATCTGGCTTTACTACTCCTAGATCCTTTTCTTCCTGGATCCTTTTAATATATTCGTTTTCTACCTTGTATGTCCAATGTGGTCTTCTATTCACTTCTGCACATCTCCATCATATGACATTTGCTTACATCGAATCTAACTTCACATTTTTTGCTCCATTCACAAATTTTATTGGTCATTTTGTAGATATTCACAGTCTTTGCAACTTTTTATTTCTTTCTGTAATTTAGCATTATCTGCAAATAGGCTGTTGTAGCTATCAATTTTTCAAGAATATCATTTATATAAACAATGAACAATACCATATTGGTGATAGTACTGACCCTTGTGGCACACCACTCTTTACTGTTTTCCAAACCAACTTTTCATCATTAGCTACTGTTCTCATTTCTCATCATTTGAAGTAATTTTCCATCCACTTTATACTTGTCCCATGTAGTCTCTTAATATTTTCAAGTTTCCACATAAGTCTTTCATGGGGGAACCTTGTCAAAAGCTTTTTATCAGATCTAGTTATATACAGTCCACAAATGCTTCTCTTTCCTACATGATGTCATCACTCTTGAGCTGAAGCTTAATAGATTTGTTACACATGATTTTCTTTTCCTGGAGCCATATTGTTTGGCTGTTATTATTCCTTCTTTTATAAGAATTCTGCTGCCCATTGTGTGTGTGTGTGTATGTGTGTGTGGGGAGGGGGACAGAATTTGATAATGACACTGACATTACAGTTGTTACTCTTCCTTCATAATGTGCAATTAGTGATTGGGTGCCAATTATACCAGAGACACTCTTCAGTGAATTCTTTCACTCATAATACCCCATAATCAATGATCTAGTGCCTCTAAATATTACAGTAATAAAATTATTTTGTAATCACCTTTCAACAAGCATTACCTACTCAGCTAGACTACCAGTATGCAGAAACTTCTGCTAGCCCCTAAGCAACGGGTGTTTTGTGCAGAAACCTCTTCTTGTAATGAGTTTTTAGAGAAAAATAACTCTTATTCCTAGCTATATCTCATTTAGTACAGATTCTAGAATAATGAAACTTACAGCATAAGAAGCACCTATCCTTCTCCATTCTAGTGGTACTTTTGTCTGACTCATTATTTTAGTTCAACAGGAAGTAAAGGTGTGTTCATTATGCTGGATATAGTACTGGCTACAGCTCACTTGCTCCACCTGCCCTCACTGCTTTCCCCACATATCAAAAGGAATGTTCTTCCACTGTGACTCCTTTTCTAACAGCACTTAATGGGAGTGGATGAGGTTAGCTTGCATTTGCACTAAGCCATTCATTAGGATGAGGGCAGATCACCTCCTTCCATGATACTTGCCTTGTATAGAATACCAGATGGCAAGTCACTAAAAGTGGCAGGGAGCAGCTTTGTAAATGTTGCTAAGTAATGTTCAAAATATCTCTCTCCCACTTTCATTTTGATTTAAGGATTGAAAATCATGAGGCACATACATTCATTACCCATCAGAGCCCTGAGATGCACACCACTGTGTTGCTTGTTGCTCAGGGGGTTAAAATTATTGATACCTGAGAGATGTTACTCTAAAAACTGGAAAAATAAATAACAGGCAGCTCTAAATGAATTATATACTGTCGACAAATAACAACAGTATCTTATGTAAAAAGGAACATAAATGCTTGGTACACATTTTTAGACCTCAGCTAGGATGTGAAAACATGAGCTAAAGCTAAACTAGATGTGATGTACTTTATGATTATGTCAGCTAAAGGCTTGTCCTTTAAGCTTGTCAGATCTGGTTTCAATCCCTGGTCACATCTACTTCCCATGTTTATAATTTTTTTTTTTTCATAATTTTTAATTTTATAATAGGAAATGTATTTCTTTGTTTAACTATGACATTGGCAACATGGTGGTGGGATGGTCTTAACAGATTTCATATAGGGGAAAGAATAAAGCCTAGTACGAACTTATGATGACATTGTTTTGTTGAGTCAAACAGGAAATGAGTGCCCCACCCAAAAAAGGGAGAAAACATGAATGGAGCAGGGGCTTCCTAGTGAATACTCTGGTAAACCTTGCAAGACCAGAACCACACTTCCCAGACACACACTTTGGATTGTTTGGATACTTATTGTACCACATTAAATTAATGAAACATCAGAAATTAACCTAGAAGGAAGAGCCATGTAATGCAGTGATAGGACACAAATATGAGCCAAAGCTAGATTAGCTGTGAGGTACCTCATGGTACAGTTAGTTAAGGCTTGGTATTCTGGTATGTTCATTTCTGGTTCAGTCCCTGATCACATCTACCTCTCTTTTTTTTCTTTTCTTCCCCTTCATGTAGGAGTGACACAGGCCAAGGGAAACAAAAATTCCAGCAAAAAAAAAAAAAAAACAGCCACTGAGGTGCCAGTCCCCAAACAGTAAAAAATGTTAGTCAAAAATACAAGTTAAGTGTCTTGAAACCTCACTCTTGAAAGAGTTCAAGTCATAGGAAGGTAGAAATACAGAGGCAGGCAGGGAGTTCCAAGGTTTACTAGAGAAAGGGATGAATGATTGAGAATACTGGTTAACTTGCATTAGAGAAGTGGACAGAATAGGGATGAGAGAAAAAAGCAAGTCTTATGCAGCAAAACCAAGGGAGGAGGGGAGGCATGCACTTCACAAGATAAGAAGAGCAGTTGGCATGAAAATAGCAGTAGAAGATAGCAAGAGATGCAACATTGCAGCAATGAGAATGAGGCTGAAGATGGTCAGTTAGAGGAAAGGAGTTGATGAGATGGAAAACTTTTGATTACACCCTATCTAAAAGATAGCATACTACATACATGGACGGATAAGGAGGGGTGGGGGTGAGAAAAACTGGTGAAGAAGACTGATGCCTAACTTCACAGAAACTGTTTTAGCTAGAGATGAGATGTGAAGTTTCCAGTTTAGATTATGATTAAAGGACAGAGGACAGACTGAGGATGTTCAGTGTAGAGAAGGGGGATGGTTGAGTTTCACTGAAGAAGAGGGGATAGTTGTCTGGAAGGTTGTGTCGAGTTGATAGACGGAGGAATTGAATTCTTGGGACACTGAACAATACTAAGTTCACTCTCCCCCAGTCAGAAATTTTGGAGAGATCAGAAGTCAGGAATTCTGTGGCTTCCTTGTGTGAACTGTTTACTTCCTGAAGGGTTGGACGTCTACAAAAAGACGCGGAAAAGTGCAGGGTGGTATCATCAGCATAGGAATGGATAGGACAAAAGTTTGGTTTAGAAGGTCATTGATGAATAATAGGAAGAGAGTGGGTGACAGGACAAAACCCTGAGGAACACCATTGTCAATAGATTTAGGAGAAGAACAGTGACCATCTACCACAGTACCAATAGAATGGTCAGAAAAGAAACTCGAGATCAAGTTACCAAGAGAAGGATAGAGGCTGTAGGAGGATAATTTGGAAATCAAAGCTTTGTGCCACTCTATCAAAAGCTTTTGATATGTCTAAGGCATCAGCAAAAGATTCACCAAAATCTCTAAAAGAGGATAATCAAGACTCAGTAGGGAAAGCCGGATCACCAGTAGAGTGGCATTGACGAACCCATACTGTTGATCAGATAGAAGGTTGTGAAGTGATAGATGTTTAAGAATCTTCCTGTTGATGCATTAAAAACTTCAGATAAGCAGGAAATTACAGCAACAGGATGGTTATTTGAGGGATTAGAACGGTCACCCTTTTTAGGAATAGGCTGAATGTAGGCAAGCTTCCAGCAAGAAGAAAAGATAGATGTTGATAGACAAAGATGAAAGAGTTTGACTAGGCAAGGTGCAAGCACAGAGGAGCAGTTTTGGAGAACAATAGGAGGGACCCCATCAGGTCCATAAGCCTTCCAAGGGTTTAGGCCAGCAAGGGCATGGAAAACATCATTGTGAAGAATTTTAATAGGTAGCATAGAGGATGGAGGAGAGGGAGAAACAAGCCCTGAATTGTCCAAGGTAGAGTTTTTAGTAAAGGTTTGAGCAAAGAGTTCAGCTTTAGAGATAGATATGATAACAGTGGTACCATCTGGTTGAAATAAAGGAGGGAAAGAAGAAGCAAAGTTATTGGAGATGTTTTTGGCTAGGTGCCAGAGATCACGAGGGGAGTTAGATCTTGAAAGATTTTGACACTCTATTAATGAAGGAGTTTTGGCTAGTCGGAGAACAGACTTGGCATGGTTCCGGGCAGAAACATAAAGTGTAAGAGATTCTAGTAATGGAAGGCTCAGGTACCTTTCGTGAGCTACCTCTCTATCATGAATAGCAGGAGAACAGGCTGTGTTAAACCAAGGTTTGGAAGGTTTAGGTCGAGAAAAAGAGTGAGGAATGTAGGACCCGATGCCAGACACTATCACCTCCGTTATGCGCTCGGCACACAGTCTCTGGCACAGAAGCAGTAGTCATTCCAAGGAAATTCAGCAAAATACCTCCTCAGTTCCCCCCAACTAGCAGAGGCAAAACACCAGAGGCACCTCTCCTTAGGAGATCCTGAGGATGGATTGGAGCAATAGGACAAGATACAGATATGAGATTGTGATTGGAGGAGCCCAATGGAGAAGACAGGGTAACAGCATAAGCAGAAGGATTAGAGGCTAGGAAAAGGTCAAGAATGTTGGGTGTATCTCCAAAATGGTCAAGGATATGAGCAGGGTGTTGCACCAATTGGAGGATAGCAAAGTTGAAGGCTAGTTCACCATGATGGTCAGTGAAGGGAGAGGAAACCCAAAGATGGTGGTGAACATTGAAGTCTCCAAGAATGGAGGTCTCTGCAAAAGGGAAGTGAGTCAGAATGTGCTCCACTTTGGAGGTTAAGTAGTCAAAGAATTTCTTATAGTCTGAGGAGTTAGGTGAGAGGTATACAGGACAGATAAATTTAGTTTGAGAGTGACTCTGTAATAGTAGAGAAATGGTGAAAAACTCGGAATATTCAAGAGTGTGGGCACAATAGCAGGTTAAGTCATTGCCCACATAAACGCAACATTCAGCTTTGGATTGAAAATGAGAATAAAGAAAGTAGGAGGGAACAGAAAAGGGGCTCAGACACCTATGTTTCAGTGAGGAAAAGAAGATGAGGTTTAGTAGAGGAGAGATTGTGTTCTAGAAATTGAAAACTAGATCTAAGACTGTGAATGTTGCAGAAATTAATGAAGAAAAAGTTGAGGGGGGGTCTGAAGAGACTTAGGGTTGATACCAGAAGACACTAGCCTTGATGAGCATCATCAACAGGACCCACCAAGTAAATTTTTAAGTTGGTTTTTACCTAATTATTTTTTATTATTTTATTCATAATACTGTACATGCATATCATAAATAAAGATGATGTTTACTAGAGGAGAGGTGATGTTGTACAGATAGAAAATTATATCTAAGACAGCAAATGTTACACAATTTAATGAAGAAAAGCTATAATATACCAGTAAAATGCCAAACATAAGATTCTTTGCATGTACGAGTATTTAAGCGTTTTTATAGGTAACATGATCAAAAACACTCAAAATACATGTTTTTGGTAATGTTATTCTGTTTCTAAATAAAGGGTGTTTTGCATGCGTTTTATCGTTTTGGTATATAAGGAGCTCAAAAACACTTAGAAAAAACACTTGGTAAAAGTTGATTTTATTCCCATGTAATGTGATTGCCCTGCCTTTTAGTGCTTTATTGCCTATCATCCTAAAAAAAAAAAAAAAACATTTAAAAGACACTTTTCTGGAAGTCAGTTTTTTCCCACATAAAGCTACTTTCACATTCAATTTGGGGTTTTGGTAACTAAGAATGTGAAAAACACTCAAAATACACGCATTTGGTAAGGTTGTTCTGTTTCTCAATTAAGAGTTTTATTCAGAAGTTTCACCATTTTGGTATCTAAGAAACTTCTCCATATATACGAGTTTTTGCGTTTTTTCCCTTGTGCTTCTTGAGAATCTATAAAACACTCATTAAACACGTTTTTTTGTAATGTCGTTTTGTTAACCAATATAGAGAGCTTTCCATCCATTTTCGCGTTTTTTTTTTTTTTTTGTAAAAAGCTCAAAAATACTCAAAATATACGTTTTTGGTAATCTTTTTCTATTTTTTCATGTTGGTTGGTTTGCATCCGTTTTACCACTTTTCTACTTAAAACACGGAAAAGACATGGTTTCAGTAATTTGTTTTGGATTCCCAAATAGAATGAATTCCATATTTTTAATTGGCTTGGTGACTAACATGCTGAAAAACACTAGAAACACAGGTTTCTCGTAAAGTCGTTTAATTTCCCCATATAGATGGCTTTGCATGCACTTTAGGGTTTTGTGCATAACAGTCCGAAAAAAAAGCTAAAATTAACTTTTTTGATAATGTTCTTTTTTCATATAATTTCCCTGAATTTTGCCAGAATTTTGTGATATCGGTACCTATGAAGAAGAATAACAAAAATAAAACCCTATTTATTTATTTACTTTTTTTTTTCTCTATAAAGAGGTTTTAGCTTTTTGGTACTTATGGAACTTAAAAACATTCATAATACACGGTTCTCATAATGTCCTTTCGTTTCCCAGACATAGGGTTTTTTTTTTTTTATGTATTAAAGCGTTATTAGAGGTAACATGATCAAAAACTCTCAAAATACATGTTTTTGGTAATGTTAATCTGTTTCTCCATAAAGGGCTTTTTGCATGTGTTTTAGTGTTTTGGTATATAAGGAGCTCAAAAACACTTAAAGGCAAGTTCTTGGTAAAAGATGGTTTTATTCCCATGTAATGTGATTGCCCTCCATTTTAGTGCTTTATTGCCGAACACGCTCAAAAACACTCAAAAGACACTTTTCTGGTAGTGTCATTTTTTTTACCACATAAAGCTAGTTTTGCATGCAATTTGGGGTTTTGGTAACTAAGAATGTGAAAAACAGTCAAAATACACGCATATCGTAAGGTTGTTCTGTATTCTCAATTAAGAGTGTTATTCCTCAGTTTCAGCATTTTGGTATCTAAGAAACTTATTCATATACACGAGTTTTTTGCGTTTTTTGCCTTGTGGTTCTTGTGAAACTATAAAACAGTCATTATACAAGTTTCTCGTAATGTCCTTTTGTATCTCAATATAGAGTGCTTTCTATCATTTTCGCGTTTTTTTTGTAGATAAGAAGCTCAAAAACACTGAAAATATACCTTTTTTTGGTAATGTTATTCTATTTCTTTATATTCGTTGGTTTCCATCCGTTTTAGTGTTTTTCTACGTAAAACACTGAAAAGACACTTTTCAGTAATTTTGTGATGGATTCCCATATTGAGTGACTTCCATATTATATATCGTTTTGGTGCCTAACATGCTGAAAAACACTCAAAAGACAGGTTTCTGGTAAAGTCGTTTAATTTACTCATATAGGTGGCTTTGCATGCACTTTAGGGTTTGGTACATAACAGTCCGAAAAAAAAGGTAAAATTAAATTTTTTTCATAATTTTCTTTTTTTCAAATAATTTTCCTGAATTTTGTCAGAATTTTGGCATCTTGGTACCTATGAAGATGAATAACAAAAAAAATAAATAAATAAATTCCTATCTTTTTATTTCTTTAATTTTTTTTCTATAAACATTGTTATTTATGGGTTTTAGCTAAATGGTACTTAAAGAACTTAAAAACACTCGTAATACATGTTTCTCGAAATGCCCTTTAATTTCCCAAACATAAGGTTCTTTGCATGTATTTAAGTGTTTTTATAGGTAACAGAATCAAAAACACTCAAAATACATGTTTTTCGTAATGTTATTCTGTTTCTCCATAAAGGGTGTTTTGCATTCGTTTTAGCGTTTTGGTATATAAGGAGCTCAAAAACACTTAAAGGCAAGTTGTTAGTAAAAGTTAGTTTTATTCCCATGTAATGTGATTGCCCTGCTTTTTAGTGCTTTATTGCCTATCATGCTAAAAAAAAAAAAACACTTAAAAGACACTTTTCTGGTAATGTGATTTTTTTTCCCACATAAAGCTACTTTCACAGAAAATTTGGGGTTTTGGTAACTAAGAATGTTAAAAACACTCAAAATACACGTATTTGGTAAGGTTGTTTTGTTTCTCAATTTAGAGTGTTATTCAGGAGTTTCAGCATTTTGGTATGCGTTTTGGTATATAAGGAGTTAAAAAAAACACTTAAAGGCAAGTTCTTGGTAAAAGTTGGTTTTATTCCCATGTAATGTGATTGCCCTCCTTTTTAGTGCTTTATTGCCTAACTCTCTCAAAAACCCTCAAAAGATACTTTTCTGGTAATGTCATTTTTTTTCCCACATAAACCTAGTTTCGCATGCAATTTGGGGTTCTAGTAACTAAGAATGTGAAAAACACTCAAAATACACGCATTTAGTAATGTTATTCTGTTTCTTAATTAAGAGTGTTATTCAGGAGTTTTAGCATTTTGGTATCTAAGAAACTTCTCCATATACACTAGTTTTTGCGTTTTTTGCTTCGTGGTTCTTGTGAAACAATAAAATACTCATTATACACGTGTCTAGTAATGTGTTTTTTATTTCCCAATATAGAGTGCTTTGCATCCATTTTCACGTTTTTTTTTTTTTTTGGTCTCAAGCTCAAAAATATTTAAAATATATCTTTTTGGTAATGTTATTCTATTTCTTCATATTAGTCTGTTTGCATCCGTTTTACCGTTTTTTACGTAAAACACTGAAAAGACACGTTTACAGTAATTTTGTTTTGGATTCCCATATAGAGTGACTTCCATATTATTTATCGTTTTGGTGCCTAACATGCTCAAAAACACTGAAAAGACAGTTTGTAAAGTCGTTTAATTTCCCCATATAGACGGCTTTGCATGCTCTTTAGGGTTTGCTACATAACAGTCCGAAAAAAAAGCTAAAATTTACTTTTTCGATAGTGTTCTTTTATCCACATAATTTCCCTGAATTTTAACAGAATTTTGGCATTTCGGCACCTCTGAAGGTGAATAACAAAAAAAAAAAATATTTTCTTTTATTTCATTTATTTATCTTTATTTATTTATTTATTTTTTTCTTCATAAAGAGTGTTATTTGTAGGTTTTAGCTTTTTGGTATTTAAGTAACTTAAAAACACTTATAATACACGTTTCTCGTAATGTCCTTTCTTTTTCCAAACATAGGATTCTTTGCATGTATTTATGCGTTTTTATAGGTAACATGATAAAAAAAACTCAAAATACATGTTTTTTGTAATGTTATTGTGTTTCTCCATAAAGGTTTTTTTGCATTCGTTTTAGCGTTTTGGTATGTAAGGAGCTCAAAAATATTTACCGGCATGTTCTTAGTAAAAGTTTTTTTTATTCAAATGTTATGTGATTGCCCTTGTTTTAAGTACTTTATTGCCTAACACGCTCATAAACACAAAAAACATTTTCTGGCAATATAATTTTTTTCCCACATAAACCTAGTTTCGCATGCAATTTCGTGTTTTGGTAACTGAGAATATGAAAAACAATCAAAATACACGCATTTGGTAAGGTTGTTCTGTATCTCAATCAAGAGTGTTATTCATGAGTTTTAGCATTTTAGTATCTAAGAAACTTTTGCCTTGTTGTTGTTGTGAAACTATAAAACACTCATTATACAGGTTTTTCGTAATATCCTTTTCTTTCCCAATATAGAGTGCTTTGCCTCCATTTTCGCGTTTTTTTGTAGATAACAGGCTCAAAAACACTCAAAATATACATTTTTGGCAATGTTATTCTATTTCTTCATATTGGTTTGTTTGCATCCATTTTAGCGTGTTTCTACGTAAAACACTGAAAAGACAAGTGTTAAGTGATTTTGTTTTGGATTCCCATATAGAGTGACTTCCATATTATTTATTGTTTTGGTGCCTAACATGCTGAAAAACACTCAAAATACAGGTTTCTGGTAAAGTCGTTTAATTTCTCTATAGAGGTGGCTTTGCATGTAATTTAGGTTATGGTACATAACTGTCCGAAAAAAAAGTTAAAATTAACTTTTTTGATAATGTTCTTTTTTCCAAATAATTTCCCTGAATTTTGCCAGAATTTTGGCATGTCGGTACCTATGAAGAAGAATAACAAAAGAAAAAAAAAAGAAAATTACTTTTTTTTCTCTCTATAAAGAGTGTTATTTGTGGATTTTAGCTTTTTGGTGCTTAAGGAATTTAATAACATTCATAATACACGTTTCTCGTAATGTCCTTTCGTTTCCCAAACATAGGGTTCTTTGAATGTATTTAAGCTAAAATTCATGAATAACACTTTTAATTAAGAAACAGAACAACCTTACCAAATGCGTGTATTTTGAGTGTTTTTCACATTCTTAGTTACCAAAACCCGAAATTACATGCGACACTAGCTTTATGTTGGAAATAAATGACATTAACAGAAAAAAAATGGTCTTTTGAGTGTTTTTGAGCGTGTTAGGCAATAAAGCACAAAAAAGCAAGGGAATGACATTACATGGGAATAAAACCAACATTTGCCAAGAACTTGTCTTTAATTGTTTTTCAGCTCCTTACATACTAAAACGCTAAAATGCATGCAAAACAATACAACATTAAGAAAAACATGAATTTTCAGTGTTTTTGATCTCTTACGTATAAAAACGCTTAAATACATGCAAATGTTTGGGAAACAAAAGGACATTACGAGAAACGTATATTATGAGTGTTTTTAAGTTTTAGTAATAAAAACCTAAAACCCACTCTTTATTTAGAAAAAAAAATAAATATATAAAAAAATAAAAAAATAGGATTTTTTTTTGTTATTCATCTTCATAGGTACCGAAATGGCAAAATGCTTGGAAAATTCAAGGCAATTATATGATAAGAGAATATTATAAAAAAAGTTGATTTTAGCTTTTTTTTTCGGACTGTTATGTACCAAACCCTAAATTGCATGCAAAGCCTCCTATATAAGGAAATTAAACGACCTTACCAGAAATCTGTCTTTTGAGTGTTTTTCAGCATGTTAAGCACCAAAATGATAAATAATAAGGAACTCACTTTATATGGGAATCCAAAACAAACTTACTGAAAACGTGTGTTCCCAATGTTTTAAGTAGAAAAACGGTAAAATAGATGCAAACCAACTAATATCAAGAAATAGAAAAAAACATTAATAAAAAGGTATATTTTGAGTGTTTTTGAGCTTGCTACCTACAAAAAAACGCTTAAATTAATACAAAGCACTTTATATTGGGAAACAAAATGACATTGCTAGAAAAGTGTATAATGAGTGTATTATAGTTCAAAAGAACAATAAGGTAAAAAGCATAAAAACTCGTGTATATGGAGAAGTTTCCTAGATACCAAAATGCTGAAACTCATGAATAACACTCTTAATTGATAAGCAGAACAACTTTACCAAATTCGTGTATTTTGAGTGTTTTTCATATTCTTAGATACCAAAAAACCAAGTTTCATGCAAAACCAGATTTTTGGTATCTAGGAAACTTCTCCATATACACGAGTTTTTGCGTTTTTTGCCTTGTTGTTCTTTTAAACTATAATACAATCATTATACACTTTTCTAGCAATGTGCCTTTGTTTCCAATATAGAGTGTTTTGTATCAATTTTAGCGTTTTTTTGTAGGTAACAAGCTCAAAAACACTCAAAATATACCTTTTTGGTAATGTTTTTTTTCTATTTCTTGATATTGGTTGGTTTGCATCCATTTTAGCGTAAAACACTGGGGACACACGTTTTCAGTAATTTTGTTTTGGATTCCCATCTAAAGTGAGTTACTTATTATTTATTATTTTGGTGCTTAACATGCTGAAAACACTCAAAAGACAGATTTCTGGTAAGGTCGTTTAATTTTCTTATATAGGAGGCTTTGCATGCAGTTTAGGGTTTGGTACATAAGAGTCCGAAAAAAAGCTAAAATCAACTTTTTTCATAATATTCTTTTATCATATAATTGCCTTGAATTTTCCCAGAATTTTGACATTTCGGTACCTATGAAGATGAATAACACAAAAAAAAAATCCTATTTTTTTATTTTTTTTATTTATTTTATTTTTTCTGAATAAAGAGTGGGTTTTAGGTTTTTGGTACTTAAAAAAAACACTCATAATAAACGTTTCTCGTAATGTCCTTTTGTTTCCAAAACATAAGGTTCTTTGCATGTATTTAAGCGTTTTTATAGATAACATGATCAAAAATACTAAAAATACATGTTTTTGGTAATTTTATTCTCTTTCACCTTAAAGAGTATTTTGCATGCGTTTTAGTGTTTTTTGGTATATAAAAAGCTCAAAAGACTTAAATGCAAGCTTTTTATTAAAAATTGGTTTTATTGAAATGTAATGTGATTGCCCTGCTTTTTATTGCTTTATTGCCTTTCAAGGCTCAAAACACTCAAAAGATTTTTTTCTAGTAATGTCATTTTTTATTCACACAAAGCTGGTTTCGCATGCAATTTGGGGTTTTGGTAATAAGAATGTGAAAACCTCTCAAAATACACGCATTTAGTAAGGTTGTTCTGTTTCTCAATTAGGAATGTTATTCATGAGTTTCAGCATTTTGGTATCTAGGAAACTTCTCCATATTCAGAAGTTTTTGCGGGTTTTGCCTTTTGGTTCTTTTGAACTATAAAACACTCATTATACACTTTTCTTGCAATGTCCTTTTATTTCCCAATATAGAGTGCTTTGCATCAAGTTTCGCGTTTTTTGTAGGTAACAAGCTCAAAAACACTCAAAATATACCTTTTTGGTAATGTTTTTCTATTTTTTTTTAATTGGTTGGTTTGCATACGTTTTAGCGTTCTTTTTACGTAAAACACTGAGAAGACACGTTTTCAGTAGTTTTGTTTGGATTCCCATATAGAGTGAGTTCCTTATTTATTTATCGTTTTGGTGCCTGACATTCTGAAAAACACTCAAAAGACAGATTTCTTTTAAGGTCGTTTAATTTCCTCATATAGGAGGCTTTGCATGCACTTTAGGGTTTGGTATATAACAGTTCGAAAAAAAAAGCTAAAATTAACTTTTTTGATAATTTTCTTTTATCATATAATAGCCCGGAATTTTCCTAGAATTTTGGCATCTCGGTACCTATGAAGATAAATAACAAAAAAAAAAAAATCCTATTTTTTTATTTTTTATTTATTTGTTTTTCTAAATAATGAGTATTATTTGTGGGTTTTAGCTTTTTGGTACTTAAGGAACTAAAAAACTCATAATGCATATTTCTTTTAATGTCCTTTTGTTTCTTAAACATAAGGTTCTTTGCATGCATTTAAGCGTTTTTATAGATAACATGATCAAAAACACTCAAAATACATATTTTTGGTAATGTTATTCTGTTTCTCCATAAAAGGTATGTTGCATGCGTTTTAGTGTTTTGGTATGTAATGAGCTCAAAAACACCTAAAGGCAAGTTCTTGGTAAAAGTTGGTTTTATTCTCATGTAATATGATTGCCCTGCTTTTTAGTGGTTTATTGCCTAACATGCTCAAAAACTTTCGAAAGACATTTTCTGGTAATATTATTTTTTTTTCACATAAAGCTAGTTTCGCATGGAATTTTGGGTTTTGGTAACTAAGAATGTGAAAAACACTCAAAATACAGGCATTTAGTAAGGTTGTTCTGTTTCTTAATTAAAAGTGTTATTCATGAGATTCAGCATTTTGGTATGTAAGCAACTTCTTTATGTACACGAGTTTTTTAGTTTTTTGTCTTGTGGTTCTTGTGAAACTATAAAACACTCATTATACACGTTTCTCGTAATGTCCTTTTCTTTCTTAATATAGAGTGCGTTTCATCCATTTTCGCATTTTTTTGTAGTGACAAGCTCAAAAACACATCAAAATATATACTTTTTGGTAATGTTATTCTATTTCTTCATATTGGTTGGTTCGCATCCGTTTTAGCGTTTTTCTACGTAAATCACTGAAAAGACACTTTATCAGTAATATTGTTGAAATTGCCGGAAAAAAAAAACACCCAAAAGAAAGGTTTCTGGTAAAGTCGAGTAATTTCTCCACATAGGTGGCTTTGCATGCACTTCAGGGTTTGGTACATAACTCCGGAAAAAAGCTAAAATTATTTTTTTATAATGAATTTTTTTTTACAAAATTTCCCTGAATTTTCCAGAATTTTGGTACCTATGAAGATGAATAACAATTTTTTTTTTTTTTCTCTATAAAGTGTTATTTGTGTGTTTTAGCTTTATGGTACTTAAGGAACTTAAAAACACTAATAATACACGATTTTCTTAATGTACTTTTCTTATACAAACATAGGGTTCTTTACATGTATTTAAGCGTTTTTATAAGTAACATGATCAAAAACGCTCAAAATACATATTTTTGGTAGTTATTTTGTTTCTCCATAAAGGGTGTTTTACATGTGTTTTAGCGTTTTGTTATGTAAGGAGTTAGAAAAACACTTAAATGCAAGTTCTTCGTAAAAGTTTGTTTTATTCCCAAGTTTTGTGATTTTTCTGCTTTTTAGTGCTTTGTTGCATATCACGCTCTAAAACACTTAAAAGACATTTTTCTGGTAATGTCATTTAAGTGTTTTTATTGGTAACATGATCAAAAACAATAAAAATACATGTTTTTGCTAATGTTATTCTGTTTCACCATGAAGTGTATTTTGCATGCGTTTTAGTGTTTTGGTATATAAAGAGCTCAAAAACACTTAAAGGCAAGTTCTTATTAAAAATTGTTTTTATTCCTATGTAATGTGATTGCCCTCCTTTTTAGTGCTTTATTGCCTAACACGCTCAAAAACACTAAAAAGACATTTTTCTGGTAATTTGATTTTTTCCGACATAAAGCTGGTTTCGCATGCAATTTGGGGTTTTGGTAACTAAGAATGTGAAAAGCACTCAAAATACACACATTTAGTAAGATTGTTCTGTTTCTCAATTAAGAGTGTTGTTCATGAGTTTCAGCATTTTGGTATCTACGAAACTTCTTCATATACACTTGTTTTTTGCATTTTTTGCCTTGTGGTTCTTTTGAACTAAAAAAAACACTCATTATACACTTTTCTTGCAATGTCCTTTTCTTTCCCATTATAGAGTGCTTTGCATGAATTTTCGTGTTTTTTATAGGTAACAAGCTCAAAAACACTCAAAATATACCTTTTTGGTAATGTTTTTCTATTTCTTTACATTGATTTGTTTATTTTCGTTTTAGCGTTTTTCTACGCAAAACACTGAAAAGACACGTTTTCAGTAATTTTGTTTAGAATTAATATATAGAGTGAGTTCTTTATTATTTATTGTTTTGGTGCCTAACATGCTGAACAACACTCAAAAGAGAGATTTCTGATAAGGTCGTTTAATTTCCTCATATAGGAGGGTTTGCATGCACTTTAGGGATTGGTACATAACAGTCCGAAAAAAAAAGCTAAAATTAACTTTTTGTTAATATTCTTTTATCATATAATTGCCCTGAATTTTCCCAGAATTTTGGCGTCTCGGTACCTATGAAGATAAATAAAGAAAAATAAAAAATGCTATTTTTTATTTTTTTATTTATTTTTATTTTTTTCCGAATAAAGAGTGATATTTATGGGATTTACCGTTTTGGTACTTAAGGAACTTAAAAACACTCATAATACACGTTTCTGGTAATATCCTTTTGTTTCCCAGACATAAAGTTCTTTGCATGTATTTAAGCATTTTTATAGATAACTTGATCAAAAACACTCAAAATACAAGGTTTTGGTAATATTATTCTGTTTCTCCATAAAGTATGTTTTGCATGCGTTTTAGCAGTTTTGTATAATGGAGCTCAAAAACACTTAAAGGCAAGTTCTTGGTAAAAAATGGTTTTATTCCAATGTAATGTGATTGTCCTGCTTTTGAGTGCATTATTACCTACCACGTTGAAAAACACTCAAAAGACACTTTTCTGGTAAAGTAATTTTTTTCCCCAGAAAGCTATTTTTGCATTTTGGGGTTTTTGGTCACTAAGAATGTGAAAAGCACTCAAAATACACGCATTTAGTAAGGTTGTTCTGTTTCTCAATTAAGAGTGTTATTAATGAGTTTCAGCATTTTGGTATCTAAGAAATCTGTAAATATACACGAGTTTTTGCGTTGTTTGCTTTGTGGTTCTTTTGAAGTATAAAACACTCATTATACACTTTTCTTGCAATGTCCTTTTCTTTCCCAATATAGAGTGCTTTGCATCAATTTTCGCGTTTTTGTAAGTAAAAAACTCAAAAACACTCAAAATATACCTTTTTGGTAACGTTTTTTTATTTCTTGATATTGGTTGGTTTGTATCCGTTTTAACGTTTTTCTACGTAAAACACTGAGAAGACACGTTTTCAGTAACTTTGTTTTGATTTCCCATATAGAGTGAGTCCCTTATTATTTATCGTTTTGGTGTCTAACATGCTTAAAAACGCACAAAACACAGATTTCTGGTGAGGTTTAATTTCCTCATATTGGAGACTTTGGATGCACTTTAGGGTTTAGTACATAAGAGTCCGAAAAAAAAAGCTGAAATTAAGTTTTTTGATAATATTCTTTTATCACATAATTGCCCTGAATTTTCCCAGAATTTTGGCATTTCGGTACCTATGAAGATGAATAATAAAAAAAAATCCTATTTATTTTATTTTATTTATTTTTTTTTTATTTTCTAAATAAAAAATGTTATTTGTGGGTTTTAGCTTTTTGGTACTTAAAGGAACTTATCAAAAACACTCATAATACACGTTTCTCGTAATGTCCTTTTGTTTCCCAAACATAATGTTCTTTGCATGTACTTAAGCGTTTTTATAGATCACATGATCAAAAACACTCAAAATACATGCTTTTGGTAATGTTATTATGTTTCTCCATAATGTTTGTTTTAAATGCGTTTTAGTGGTTTGGTATATAAGGGGTTAAAAAATACTTAAAGGCAAATTTTTCGTAAAAGTTGGTTTTATTCTCATGTAATGTGATTATTCTGCTTTTTATTGCTTTGTTGCATATCACGCTCAAAAACACTCAAAAGACACTTTTCTGGTAATGTCATTTTTTTTCCCAAATGATGCTAGTTTCGCATGTAATTTGGCATTTTTGTAACTAAGAATGTGAAAAACACTCAAAATACACAATTTGGTAAGGTAGTTCCGTTTATCGATTAAAAGTGTTATTCATGCATTTCATCATTTTGGTATGTAAAAATTTCTCTATATACAGGAGTTTTTGCGTTTATTGCCTTGTGGTTCTTTTACGAGTAAAACTATAAAACACTCATTATACACGTTTCTCGTAATTTCCTTTTGTTTCCTAATATAGAGTGCTTTAAATCCATTTTTGCTTTTTTTGTAGGTAACAAACTCAAAAACACTCAAAATATATCTTTTTGGTAATGTTATTCAATTTCTTCATATAGGATGGTTTGCATCCGCCTTAACATTTTTCTACGTAAAACACTGAAAAGACATGTTTTCAGTAATTTTGTTTTGGATTCACATACTGACTGATTTTCTTATTATTTATCGTATTGGTGCCTAACATGATGAAAAACACTGAAAACACAGGTTTCTGGTAAAGTCGTTTAACTTCCCTATATAGGTGGGTTTGCATGCACTCTAGGTTTTGGTACATAACAATCAGAAAAAAAAAAACTATATTTAACTTTCATGATAATGTTCTCTTTTTCACATAAATTCCTTGATTTTTTTGGCAGAATTTTGGCAATTCGGTACCTATGAAGATAAAAAAAAAATCCCATTTTTTTTTTATTTATTATTATTTTTTTCTAAAACGTGTTATTTGTAGGTTTTAGCTTTTTCGTACTGAAGGAACTTCAAAAACAATCATAATACACGTTTCTCGTAATGTCCTTTCGTTCCCCAAACATAAGTTTCTCTTTGCATGTATTTAAGCGTTTTTATAGATAACATGATAAAAACACTCAAAATAATGTTAATGTTATTCTGTTTCTTCATCAAATGTATTTTGCATGCTTTTTAGCGTTTGGTATGTAGGGAGCTCAAAAACACTTAAGGGCAAGTTCTTGGTAAAATTTGGTTTTATTCCCATGTAATGTGATTGCCCTGCCTCTTAGTGCATTATTGCGTAACACGCTCAAAAACACTGAAAAGACATGTAAAGCCTCCCATATGAGGAAATTAAAGACCTTACCAGAAATCTGTCTTTTGATTGTTTTTCAGCATGTTAGGCACCAAAACGATAAATAATAAGGAACTCACTCTATGTGGGAATCCAAAGGAAATTTACTTAAAACGTGTCTTCTCAGTTTTTTTACGTAGAAAAACGCTTAAACTGATACAAACCAACTAATATCAAGAAGCAGAAAAACATTACCAAAAATGTATATTTTGAGTGTAAAAACACTTGTTACCTACAAAAAAACGCGAAAATCGATACAAAGAACTCTATATTGGGAAACAAAGGGACATTGCGAGAAAAGTGTATAATGAATGTTTTATAATTAAAAAAAAAAACACAAGGCAAAAAACGCAAAAACTCGTTTATATGGAGAAGTTTCCTATATACCAAAATGCTGAAACTCATGAATAACACTTAATTGAGAAACAGAGCAACCTTACTAAATGCGTGTCAAAAACACTAAAAGGCAAATTCTTCGTAAAAGTTGGTTTTATTCCCATGTAATGTGATTGCCCTGCTTTTTAGTGTTTTATTGCCTAACACGCTAAAAAACACTCAAAGACACTTTTCTGGTAATGTCATTTTTTTTCCACATAAAGCTAGTTTCGCATTGAATTTGGGGTTTTGGTAACTAAGAATGTAAAAAAACACTCAAACTACACGCATTTAGGAAGGTTGTTCTGTTTCTTGATTAAGAGTGTTATTCATGAGTTTCAGTATTTTGGTATCTTAGAAACTTCTCCATACGGTCGAGTTTTTACGTTTTTTTGCCTTGTGATTCTGGTGAAACTATAAAACACTCATTATACACGTTTCACGTTATGTCCTTTTTTTTTCCTTATATAAAGTGCTTTGCATCCATTTTCGCATTTTTTTTTATGTAACAAGCTAAAAACACACAAAATATACTTTTTTGGTAATGTTATTCTATTTCTTCATATTGGTTGGTTTGCATCCGTTTTAGCGTTTTTCTACGTAAATCTTTTAAAAGACACGTTTTCAGTCATTTTGTTTTGGATTTCCATATAGAGTGACTTTCATATTATTTATCGTTTTGGTGCCTAACATGTATAAAAACACTCAAAAGACAGGTTTCTTGTAAAGTTGTTAAATATCATCAGATATGTGGCTTTGCATACACTTTATGGTTCGGAACATAACTCCGAAAAAAAGGTAAAATGAAATTTTTCGGTAATGTTTTTTCCACATAATTTCCCTGAATTTCGGCAGAATTTTGGCATCTTGGTACCTATGAACATCAATAACAAAAAAATAAAAATGCTATTTTTTTATTTATTTTTTTCTCTATAAAGAGTGTTATTTATAGGTTTTAACGTTTTGGTACTTAAGGAACTTAAAAAACATTCTTAATACACATTTCTCGTAATGTCCTTTCGTTTCCAAAATATGGGGATCTTTTCATGTATTTAAGCGTTTTTATAGGTAACATGATAAAAGCACTCAAAACACTTATTTTTGGTAATGCTATTCTGATTCTCCATAAAGGAGTGTTTTCCATGCATTTTAGCGATTTGTTATGTTAAGGAGCTGAAAAACACTTCAAGGCAAGTTCTTGGTAAATGTTGGTTTTATTCCAATGTAATATGATTGCCTTGCTTTTTAGTGCTTTATTGCCTAACACGCTTAAAAACACTGAAAAGATACTTTTGGTAATGTCATTTTTTTCCCACATAAAGCTAGTTTCGCATGCTTTTTAGGGTTTTGGAAAAGAATATGAAAAAAACACTCAAAATACACGCATTTGGTAATGTTGTTCTGTTTCTCAATTAAGATGTTTATTCATGAGTTTCAGCATTTTGCTATCTAAGTAACTTCTTTATATACACGAGTTTTTGCGTTTTTTGCCTTGTGGTTCTTGTGAACCACAAGTTCTTTTGCCCGAAAATAATAAGACACTCAATATACATGTTTCTCGTCATGTCCTTTTCTTTCCCAATAGAGAGTGGTTTGCATCCATTTTCGCGTTTTTTTGTACATAAGCTTAAAAACACTCAAAATATACCTCTTTGGTAATGTTATTCTATTTCTTCATATTGGTTGGTTTTAATCTGTATTAGCGTTTTTCTACGTAAAACACCGAAAAGACACGTTTTCAGTAATTTTGTTTTTTGATTCCGAAAGAATATATCCAGAATTTTGGCATCTTTAATAACTATGAAGATGAATAACAAAAAAAAAAAAAAAAAAAAATTATATATATATTTTTTTCTTTCTATAAAGAGTGTTATTTGTGGGTTTTAGCTTTTTTGGTACTTAAGGAACTTAAAAACACTCATAATACACGTTTCTCGTAATGTCCTTTCGTTTCCCAAAAATAAGGTTCTTTGCATGTATTTAAGCGTTTTTATTGGTAACATGATCAAAAACACTCAAAATACATATTTTTGGTAATGTTCTTCTGTTTCACCATAAAGTGTATTTTGTATGCGTTTTAGTGTTTTGGTATATAAAGAGCTCAAAAACACTTAAAGGCAAGTTCTTTTTCAAAATTCGTTTTATTCCAATGTAATGTTTTTGCCCTGCATTTTGGTGCTTTATTGCCTAACACGCTCAAAAACACTCAAAAGACATTTTTTCTGGTAGTCATTTTTTTTCCCACATAAAGCTGGTTTCACATGCAATTCGGGGGTTTTGGTAACTAAGAATGTGAAAAACACTCAAAATACACGTATTTAGTAAGATTGTTCTGTTTCTCAATTAAGAGTGTTGTTCCAGAGTTTCAGCATTTTAGAATATAAGAAACTTTACACATTTTATATAAGAAACTATATACACGAATTTTGCGTTTTTTCCCTTGTAGTTCTTGTTAAACTATAAAACACTCTTTATACACGTTTTTCGTAATGTCCTTTTCCTTCCCAATATAGAGTGCTTTCCATCCATTTTCGCGTTTTTTGTTTGTAACAATTTCAAAAACACTCAAAATATACCTTTTTGGTAATGTTATTTTATTTCTTCATATTGGTTGGTTTGCATCCGTTTTTGCGTTTTTCTATGTAAAACACCGAAAAAACACGTTTTTAGTAATTTTGTTTTGGATTCCCATATAGACTTCCATGTTATTTATCGTGTTGGTTGCTAACATGCTGAAAAACACTTATAAGACCGTTTTCTGGCAAAGACGTTTAATTTCCCCATATAGGTGGTTTTGCATGCACTTTAGGGATTTGGTACATAACAGTCCTAAAAAAAAAGCTAAATTTAACTTTTTTGATAATGTTCTTATTTCACATAATTTCCTGAATTTTGCCCGAATTTTGGCATTTCTGTACCTGTGAAGATGGATGAATAAGAAAGAAAAAAAAATGTATTCTTTTAAATTTATTTATTGTTTCTCAATAAAGTGTTATTTGTGGCTTTTAGCTTTTTGGTAATTAATAAACTTAAAACATTCATAATACCCGTTTCACGTAATCTCCTTTTATTTTCCCAAAAATAGTGTTCTTTGCATTTATTTAAGCATTTTTATTGGGATCATGATGAAAAACTCTCAAAATACATGTTTTTGGTAATGTTACTCTGTTTCACCATAAAGAGTGTTTTGCATGCATTTTAGTGTTTTGGTATATAAGGAGCTCAAAAACACTTTAAGGCAAGTTCTTGGTAAAAATTCTTTTTCCTCCAATGTGATGTGATTGCCCTCCTTTTTGATGCTTTACTGGCTATCACGCTCAAAAACACTCAAAAGACACTTTTCTGTTAAACTCATTGTTTTTTCCCACAAATCTATTTTCGCATGCAACTTGGGGTTTTGGTAACTAAGAATGTGAAAAGCACTCAAAATACACGCATTTATTAAGGTTTCTCTGGTTTCTCAATTAGGAGTGTTATACATGAGTTTTAGCATTTTTGTATCTAGGAAACATCTCAATATACACGATATTTGGCGTTTTTTGCCTTGTGGTTCTTTTGAACTATAAAACACTCATTATACACTTTTCTTGCAATGTCCTTTTGTTTCCCAATATAGAGTGCTTTGCATCAATTTTCTCGTTTTTTGTAGGTAACAAGCTCAAAAACACTCAAAATATACCTTTTTAGTAACGTTTTTCTATTTCTTGATATTGGTTGCTTTGCATCCGTTGTTGCGTTTTTCTACGTAAAACACTGAGAAAACACGTTTTCAGTAACTTTTTTTTTGGATTCCCATATAGAGTGAGTTCCTTATTATTTATCGTTTTGGTGCCTAACATGCTAAAAACACTCAAAACACATATTTCTGGTAAGGTCGATTAATTTCCTCATATAGGAGTCTTTGCATGCACTTTAGGGTTTGGTACATAACAGTCCGAATAAAAAGCTGAAATTAACTTTTTTGATAATATTTTTTTTATCATATGATTGCCCTGAAATTTTCCCAGAATTTTGGCATATCGGTACCTATGAATATGAATAACAAAAAATTCCTATTTTTTATTTTTTTTTTATTTTTCATTTTCTAAATAGAGTGTTATTTGTGTGTTTTAGCTTTTTGGTACTTAAGGAACTTAAAAAAAACACTCATAATACACGTTTCTCGTAATGTCCTTTTATTTCCCAAACATAATATTCTTTGCATTTATTTAAGCATTTTTACAAATAACATGATCAAAAACACTCAAAATACATGTTTTTGGTAATGTTATTCTGTTTCTCCATAAAGTTTGTTTTGCATGCGTTTTAGCGGTTTGGTATATAAGGAGCTCAAAAAACACTTAAAGGCAAGTTTTTGGTATAAATTGGTGTTATTCCAATGTAATATGATTGCCCTGCTTTTTAGTGCTTTATTGCCTATCACGCTCAAAAACACTTAAAAGACACTTTTCTGGAAATGTAATTTTTTTCTCACATAAAGGTAGTTTCGCATGCAATTTGGGGTTTTGGTAAATAAGAATGTGAAAAGCACTCAAAATAAACGCATTTAGTAAGGTTGTTCTGTTTCTCAATTAAGAGTGTTATTCATAATTTTCAGCATTTTGGCATCTAGGAACCTTCTCCATATACACGAGTTTTTGTGTTTTTTGCCTTTTGGTTCTTTTGAACTATCAAAAAAACTCATTATACACTTTTCTTGCAAAGTCCTTTCGTTTTCTAATATAGAGTGCTTTGCATGAATGTTCTCGTTTTTTTTTGTAGGTAACAAGCTCAAAAACACTCAAAATATTCCTTTTATGTAATATTGTTCTATTTCTTGATATTGGTAGGTTTGCATCCGTTTTAGCGTTTTTCTACGTAAAAGAAAGAAAAAACACGTTTTCAGCAATTTTGTTTTGGATTCTCATATAGAGTGAGTTCCTTATTATTTATCGTTTTGGTGCCTTACATGCTGAAAAACACTCAAAAAACAGATTTCTGGTAAGGTCGTTTAATTTCCTCATATAGGAGGAGGCTTTCCATGCACTTTAGGGTTTGGTACATAACATTCCGAAAAAAAAGGTAAAATTAACTTTTTTGATAATTTTTGTTTTATCATATAATAGCCCTGAATTTTCCCAGAATTTTGGGATCTCGGTACCTATGAAGATGAATAACAAAAAAAAAAAATATCCTATTTTTTTATTTTCTTACTTTTTTTCTAAATAAAGAGGGTTATTTGTGGGTTTTAGCTTTTTGGTACTTAAGGAACTTAAAAACACTTATAATACACATTTCTCGTAATGTCCTTTCGTTTCGCAAACATAAGGTTCTTTGCATGTATTTAAGCGTTTTTATAGATAACATGATCAAAAACACTTAAAATATATGTTTTTGGTAATTTTATAGTTTCTCCATAAAAGGTGTTTTGCATGCATTTTAGCGTTTTGGTATGTAATGAGCTCAAAAATACTTAAAGACAAGTTCTTGGTAAAAGTTGTTTTTATTCCCATATAATGTGATTGCCCTGCTTTTTAGTGCTTTATTGCCTAACACGCTCAAAAACACTGAAAAGACACTTTTCTGGTAATATAATTTTTTTTTTCCCTTATAAAGCTAGTTTTGCATGGAATTTGGGGTTTTGGTAACTAAGAATGTGAAAAAAACTCAAAACACAGGCATTTAGTAAGGTTGTTCTATTTCTTAATTAAATGTGTTATTCATGAGTTTCAGCATTTTGGTATGTAAGAAACTTTTCTAATACACACATTTTGTAAGGTATTTCTGTTTCAAAATTAAAAGTGTTATTCATGAGTTTCAGCTTTTTGGTATGTAAGAAACTTCTTTATGTACACGAGTTTTTGAGTTTTTTACCTTCAGGTTCTTGTCAAACTATAAAACACTCATACACGTTTCTCGTAATGTCCTTTTCTTTGCCAATATAAAGTGCTTTCCATCCATTTTTGCATTTTTTGTAGGTAACAAGCTCAAAAACACATCAAAATAAATTTTTTTGGTAATTTTCTTTTTTGGTATTTTTGGTATTTCTTCATATTGGTTGGTTTACATCCGTTTTCGCGTTTTTCTGCGCAAATCACTGAAAAGACACGTGTTCAGTAATATTGTTGAAATTGCTGAAAAACACTCAAAAGACAGGTTTCTGGTAAAGTTTTGTAATTTCCTCATATAGGTGGCTTTGCATGCACTTCTACAATTCGTACGAGTACATAATTCCGGAAAAAGCTAAAAAATTTTATTTTTTTTTTACATAATTTTCCTGAATTTCTCCTCAATTTTGGCATCTTTATACCTATGTAAATGAATAAAAAAAATCTATTTTATTCATTTATTTTTTCTCTATTTGTTGGTTTTAGTTTTTTGATACTTAAGGAACTTAAAAACAATCATACTACACGATTTTCGTAATGTATTTTCGTTTCATAGACATAGCGTTCTTTGCATGTATTTAAGCATTTTTATAGGTAACATGATCAAAAACATTCAAAATACATGTTTTTGGTAATGTTATTCTGTTTCTCCATAATGGGTGTTTTGTATGCGTTTTAGCGTTTTGGTATGTAAGGAGTTAAAAACACTTAAAGGGAAGTTCTTTGTAGAAGTTGGTTTTCTTCCTATAAAATGTGATTATTCTGCTTTTTAGTGCTTTGTTGCATATCACGCTCAAAAACACTCAAAAGACACTTTTCTGATAATATAATTTTTTTTCCCACATAAAGCTAGTTTCGCATGTAATTTTGGGATTTTCGTAACTAAGAATGTGAAAAACACTCAAAATACACACATTTGGTAAGGTAGTTCTGTTTTTCAATTAAAAGTGTTTTAGCATTTTGGTATGTCAGAAACTTCTCTATATACACGAGTTTTTGCGTTTTTTCTCTTGTGGTTCTTGTGAAACTATAAAACAATTATTATACACGTTTCTGTAAATGTCCTTTTGCTTCGTAATATAGAGTGCTTTTACATCCATTTTCGCGTTTTTTTGTAGGTAAAAAGCTCAAAAACACTTTTTGGTAATGTTATTCTATTTCTTCATATTCGTTGCTTTGCATCCGTTTTAGCGTTTTTTCTACGTAAAACACTGAGAAGACACGTTTTTGGTAATTTTGTTTTGGATTCACATATTGATTGACTTCCATATTATTTATCGGTTTGGTGCCTAACATGCTGAAAAACACTGAAAAGACAGGTTTCTGGTAAAGTCTTTTAATTTTCTCATATAGGTGGCTTTGGATGCACTTTAGGGTTTGGTAAATAACAATCCGAAAAAAAGATATAATTAAATTTTTTGATAATGTCTTTTTTTTTTTTCCACATAAATTCCCTAAATTTTGGCAGAATTTTGGCATCTCGGTACTTATGAAAATCAATACAAAAAAATGCTATTTTTTATTTATTTATTTATTTATTCTCTTTAAAGAGTGTTATTTGTGGGTTTTAACGTTTTGGTACTTAAGGAAGTTAAAAACAGTTATAATACACTCACTCTATGTGGGAACTCACTCTATGTGGGAATAAAAAAGAAAATTACTGAAAACGTGTCTTCTCAGTGTTTTACGTAGAAAAACGCTAAAACTAATACAAACCTACCAATATCAAGACGCAGAAAAACATTACTAAAAATGTATATTTTGAGTGTTTTTGAGCTTGTTACCTACAAAAAAACGCGAAAATGGATACAAAGCACTCTATATTGGGAAACAAAGGGACATTGCTAGAAAAATGTATAAGGAATGTATAATGCAAAAAAACCACAAGGCAAAAAACGCAGAAACTCGTGTATATGCTGAAACTCATGAATAACACTCTTAATTGAGAAACATAGCAACCTTACTAAATGCGTGTCAGTAACACTAAAAGGCAAGTTCTTCGTAAAAGTTGGTTTTATTCCCATGTAATGTGATTGCCCTGCTTTTTAGTGCTTTATTGCCTAACACGCTCAAAAACAATCAAAGACACTTTTCTGGCAATGTCATTTTTTTCCAGCTTAAAGCTAGTTTCGCATGGAATTTGGGGTTTTGGTAACTAAGAATGTAAAAAAAAAACACTCAAAATACACGCTTTTAGTAAGGTTGTTCTGTTTCTTGATTAAGAGTGTTATTCATTGCAAAATTTCCAGTAATTTTGGAAATTTTGCTTTTTAGTGCTTTATTGCCTAACACGCTCAAAAACACCCAAAAGACAATTTTCTGGTAATATCTTTTTTTTTCCAACATAAAGCTAGTTTTGCATAGAATTTGGGGTTTTGGTAACTAAGAATGTGAAAAAAAAAACTCAAAGCACAGGCATTTAGTAAGGTTGTTCTATTTTTTAATTAAAAGTGTTATTCATGAGTTTCAGCATTTGGTATGTAAGAAAATTTTCTAATACACACATTTGGTAAGGTATTTCTGTTTCAAAATTAAAAGTGTTATTCATGAGTTTCAGTTTTTTGGTATGTAAGAAACTTCTTTATGTACACGAGTTTTTTAGTTTTTTACCTTGTGGTTCTTGTCAAACTATAAAACACTCATACACGTTTCCTGTAATGTCCTTTTCTTTGCCAATATAAAGTGCTTTCCATCCATTTTTGCATTTTTTGTAGGTAACAAGCTCAAAAACACAAAAAAATATATCTTTTTGGTAACGTTATTCTATTTCTTCATATTGGTTGGTTTGCATCCGTTTTAGCGTTTTTCTACGTAAATCACTGAACAGACACGTTTTAAGTAATATTGTTGAAATTGCTGAAAAACACTCAAAAGACAGGTTTCTGATAAAGTCTTATAATTTCCCCATATTGATGGATTTGCATGCACTTCAGAGTTTCTACATAACTCCGGAAAAAAGCTAAAATGATTTTTTTATAATGATTTTTTTTTTATTTCCATGAATTTTGCCAGAATTTTGTCATCTCGGTACCTATGAAGATGAATAACAAAATAAAAAAAAATTCTCTCTATAAAGAGTTATTTGTGGGTTTTAGCTTTTTGGTACTTAAGGAACTTAAAAACACTCATAATACACAATTTTCGTAATGTCTTTTTGTTATACAAACAAAGGGTTCTATACATGTACTTAAGCGTTTTAATAGGTTACATGATCAAAAACACTCAATATACATGTTTTTGGTAATGTTATTCTGTTTCTCCATTTAGGGTGTTTTGCATGCGTTTTAGCGATTTGGTATGTAAGGAATTAAAAAACACTTTAAGGCAAGTTCTTCGTAACAGTTGGTTTTATTCCCATATAATGTGATTGTTCTGCTTCTTAGTGCATATCACGCTCGAAAACACTAAAAAGACAGTTTTTTGGTAATGTCATTTTTTTTCCCCACATGAAGGTAGTTTCGCATGTAATTTGGCATTTTCGTAACTAAGAATGTGAAAAACACACAAAATACACAATTTGGTAAGGTAGTTCTGTTTATCGATTATAAGTGTTATTCATGCATTTCATCATTTTGGTATGTAAGAAATTTCTCTATATACACGATTTTTTGCGTTTATTGCCTTGTGGTTCTTTTAAAACTATAAAACACTCATTATACACGTTTCTGGTAATATCCTTTTGTTTCCTAATATAGAGTGCTTTACATCCATTTTTTTTTTCATTTTTTTGTAGGTAACAAGCTCAAAAACACTCAAAATATATCTTTTTAGTAATGTTATTCTATTTCTTCATATAGGTTGGTTTGTATCCGCTTTAGCGTTTTTCTACGTAAAACACTGAAAAGACACGTTTTCAGTAATTTTGTTTTGGATTCACATATTGATTGACTTTCATATTATTTATCGTTTTGGTGCCTAACATGCTGAAAAACACTGAAAAGACATGGTTCTGGTAAAGTCGTTTAACTTTAACTTTGCATACACTTTAGGGTTTGCTACGTAACAATCCGAAAAAAAAGCTATAATTAACTTTTTTGGTGATGTTCTTTTTCCTAAATAAATTCCCTTGAATTTTCGCAGAATTTTGGCTTCTCGGTACCTATTTGGATGAATAACTAAAAAAAAAAAAAAAAAAAAAAAAAATCCCATTTTTTAATTTTTTTGTTTATTATTTTTTTTCTAAATAAAGAGTGTTATTTGTGGGTTTTAGCTTTTAGGTACTGAAGGAACTTAAAAAAAACACTCATAATACACGTTTTTCGTAATGTCCTTTCGTTTCCCAAACATAATTTTTTTTACATGTATTTAAGCGTTTTTATAGATAACATGATCAAAAACACTCAAAATACATATATTTGGTAATATTATTATGTTTCTCCATAAAATGTATTTTGCATGCGTTTTAGCGTTTTGGTATGTAAGGAGCTCAAAAACACTTAAAGGCAAGCAAGTTCTTGGTATTTTTTTTTTCAATATAATGTGATTGCCCTTCCATTTGGTGCTTTATTGCGTAATACGCTCAAAAAAACATTTAAAAGATATGCAAAGCCTCGCATATGAGTAAATAAAAGACCTTACCAGAAATCTGACTTTTGAGTGTTTTTCAGCATGTTAAGCACCAAAACGATTAATAATAATTAACTCACTCTGTGTGAGAATCCAAAAGAAAATTACTGAAGTGTTTTACGTAGAAAAACGCTAAAACTGATGGAAAGCAATCAATATCAAGAAGCAGAAAAACATTACCAAAAATGTATATTTTGAGTGTTTTTGAGCTTGTTACCTAGAAAAAAACGCAAAAATTGATATAAAGCACTCTATATTGGTAAATAAAGGGACATTGCGAGAAAAATGTATAATGAATGTTTTACAGTTCTAAAAAACCACAAGGGAAAAAAAACGCAAAAACTCGTGTATATGGAGAAGTTTCCTACATACCAAAACGCTAAAACTCATGAATATCACTCTTAATTGAGAAACAGAACAACCTTACTAAAAGCTTGTCAAAAACACTAAAAGGTAAGTTCTTCGTAAAAGTTAGTTTTATTCCCATGTAATGTGATTGCCCTGCTTTTTGGTGCTTTATTGCCTAACACGCTCAAAAACACTCAAAGACACTTTTCTGGTAATATCATTTTTTTTTCCACATAAAGCTAGTTTCGCATGGAATTTGGGGTTTTGGTAACTAACAATGTAAAAAAAGCACTCAAAATACTCGCATTTAGTAAGGTTGCTCTTTTTCTTGATTAAGAGTGTTATTCATGAGTTTCATCATTTTGGTATCTTAGAAACTTCTCCACACAGACGAGTTTTTGCGTTTTTTGCCTTGTGATTCTGGTGAAACTATAAAACACTCATTATACACGTTTCTCGTTATGTCCTTTTTTTTTTCGTAATATACAGTGTTTTTCATCCATTTTCGCGTTTTTTATTTCATGTAACAAGCTCAAAAACACACAAAATATACTTTTCTGGTAATGTTATTCTATTTTTTTTTCACAATAGTTGGTTTGCATCCGTTTTAGCGTTTTTCTACGTAAATTTAAAAAGACACGATTTCAGTCATTTTGTTTTGGATTTCCATATAGAGTGACTTTCATATTATGTATCGTTTTCGTGCTTTACATGCGGAAAAACACTCAAAACAGGTTTCTTGTAAAGTCGTTAAATTTTCCCAAATAGGTGGCTTTGCATACACTTTATGGTTTGGTACATAACTCTAAAAAAAAGGTAAATTAACTTTTTCGATAATGTTCTTTTTTCCACATAATTTCCTTGAATTTTGGCAGAATTTTGGCATCTTGGTACCTATGAAAATCAATAACAAAAAAAAAAAAATGCTATTTTTTGTTTTTTTCTCTATAAAGATTGTTATTTGTAGGCTTTAACGTTTTGGTACTTAAGAAACTTAAAAATATTCATAATACACATTTCTCGTAATGTCCTTTCATTTCCCAAATATAGGGATCTTTGCATGTATTTAAGCGTTTTTATAGGTAACATGATAAAAAAAAAACACTCAAAAACACTTGTTTTTGGTAATGTTATTCTGCTTCTCCATAAAGGAGTGTTTTGCATGCGTTTTAGCGATTTGCTATGTAAGGAGCTGAAAAACACTTAAAGGCAAGTTTTTGGTAAAAGTTAGTTTTATTCCAATGTAATATGATTACATACTTTTTAGTGCTTTATTGCCTAACACGCTCAAAAACACTCAGAAAACATTTCTGGTAATGTCATTTTTTTCCCACATAAAGCTAGTTTTGCATTCTATTTAGTGTTTTGCTAACTAAGAATGTGAAAAAACACTCAAAATACACGCATTTGGTAATGTTGTTCTGATTCTCAATTAAGATTTTTATTCATGAGTTTCAGCATTTTGGTATCTAAGAAACTTCTTTATATACACGAGTTTTTGCATGTTTTGCCTTGTGGTTCTTGTGAACAACATGTTCTTTTCCCCGAAAATAATGAGACACTTATTATACATGTTTCTCGTAATGTCCTTTTCTTTCCCAATAAGGAGTGTTTTGCATCCATTTTCGCGTTTTTTGTAGGTAAAAAGCTTAAAAACACCCAAAATATATCTCTTTGTTAATGTTATTCTATTTCTTCATATTGGTTGGTTTTCATCTGTTTTAGCGTTTTTCTACGTAAAACACCGAAAAGACACTTTTTCAGTAATTTTGTTTTCGATTCCCCAAAAATATTGCCAGAATTTTGGCATCTTAATACCTATGAAGATGAATAACCAAAAAAAAAAAAAAAATACATATTTTCTTTTCTTTTTTTTTCTCTATAAAGAGTGTTATTTGTGGGTTTTAGCTTTTTTGGTACTTAAGGAACTTAAAAATACACGTTTCTCGTAATGTCCTTTCGTTTCCCAAAAATAGGGTTCTTTGCATGTATTTAAGCGTTTTTATTGGTAACCTGATCAAAAACACTCAAAATACACGTTTTTGGTAATGTTCTTCTGTTTCACCATAAAGTGTATTTTATATGCGTTTTAGTGTTTTGGTATATAAGGAGCTAAAAAACACTTAAAGGCATGTTCTTTTTAAAAATTGGTTTTATTCCAATGTAATGTGTTTATCCTGCTTTTTAGTACTTGCCTAACTTTAACTTTAGTACTTGCCTAACACGCTCAAAGGAGCTTTGCATGCATTTTAGGGTTTGGTACATAACAGTCCGAAAAAAAGCTGATATTAACTTTTTTGATAATATTGTTTTATCATATGATTGCCCTGAATTTTCCCAGAATTTTGGCACCTCGGTACTTATGAAGATGAATAACAAAAAAAAAAAAAAAAATTCCTATTTTTTTAATTTTTTTAATTTTTTTATTTTCTAAATAAAGAGTGTTATTTGTCGGTTTTAGCTTTTTGGTACTTAAGGAACTTAAAAAAAACACTGATAATACACGTTTCTCGTAATGTTTTTTTGTTTCCCAAACATAATGTTCTTTGCATGTATTTAAGCGTTTTTATAGATAACATAATCAAAAACTTTGAAAATATATGTTTTTTAGTAATGTTATTCTATTTCTCCATAAAGTGTGTTTTCCATGCGTTTTAGCAGTTTTATATATAAGGAGCTAAAAAACACTTAAAGGCAAGTTTTTGATATAAATTGGTGTTATTACAATGTAATTTGATTGCCCTGCTATTTAGTGCTTTGTCTATCATGCTCAAAAACACTTAAGAGACACTTTTCTGGTAATGTCATTTTTTTCTCACATAAACGTGGTTTCGCATGCAATTTCGGGTTTTGGTAACTAAGAATGTGAAAAGCTCTCAAAATTCACGCATTTAGTAAGGTTGTTCTGTTTCTCAATTAAGAGTGTTATTCATGAGTTTCAGCATTTTGATATCTAGGAAATCTCTCGATATACAAGAATTTTTGCGTTTTTTTCTTTGTGGTTCTTTTGAACTATAAAACACTCATTATACACTTTTCTTGCAATGTCCTTTTCTTTCCCAATATAGAGGGCTTTGCATCAATTTTCAAATTTTTTGTAGGAAAAAACTCAAAAACACAAAAAATATACTTTTTTGGTAACGTTTTCCTATTTCTTCATATTGGTTAGTTTCCATTGGTTTTAACGTTTTTCTACGTAAAACACTGAGAAAACACGTTTTCAGCAACTTTGTTTTGGATTCCCATATAGAGTGAGTTCCTTATTATATATCGTTTTGGTGCCTAACATGCTAAAAAACACTCAAAACACAGATTTCTGGTAAGGTCGTTTAATTTTCTCATATTGGAGGCTTTCCATGCATTTAGGGTTTGGTACATAACAGTCCAAAAAAAAAAAAGTTGAAATTAACTTTTTTTTATAATATTCTTTTATCACATAATTGCCCTGAATTTTCCCAGAATTTTGGCATCTCGGTACCTATAAAGATGAATAACAAAAAAAAAAAATCATTTTTTTTTAAATAAAGAGTATTATTTGTAAGTTTTAGATTTTTGGTACTTAAGGAACTTAAAAAAAAAAAAACACTCATAATACACGTTTCTCGTAATGTCCTTTTATTTCCCAAACATAATGTTCTTTGCATGTACTTAAGCGTTTTCATAAATAACATGATCAAAAACACTCATGCATGGTTTTGGTAATGTTATTCTGTTTTTCCATAAAGTTTGTTTTGCATGCGTTTTAGCGGTTTGGTATATAAGGGGTTAAAAACACTTAAAGGCAAATTCTTAGTAAAAGTTGGTTTTATTCCTATGTAATGTGATCCTTCTGTTTTTAGTGCTTTGTTGCATATTATGCTCGAAAACACTAAAAAGACACTTTTCTAGTAATGTCATTTTTTTTTCCCACATGAAGCTAGTTTCGTATGTAATTTGGCATTTTCGTAACTAAGAATGTGAAAAACACTCAAAATACACTATTTGGTAAGGTAGTTCTGTTTACCAATTAAAAGTGTTATTTATGCATTTATTTATTTTGTTATGTAAGAAATTTCTCTATATACAGGAGTTTTTGCGTTTATTGCCTTGTGGTTCTTTTAAAACTATAAAACACTCATTATACACGTTTCTCGTAATGTCCTTTTGTTTCTTAATATAGAGTGCTTTACATCCATTTTTGCATTTTTTTGTAGGTAACAAGCTCAAAAACACTAAAAATATATCTTTTAGGTAATGTTATTCTATTTCTTTATCGTTTTTCTACGTAAAACACTAAAAAGACACGTTTTCAGTAATTTTGTTTTGGATTCACATAATGACTGATTTCCATATTATTTATCGTTTTGGTGCCTAACATGCTGAAAAACACTGAAAAGGCAGGTTACTGGTAAAGTTGTTTAACTTCCCTATATAGGTGGCTTTGCATGCAATTTAAGGTTTGGTACATAACAATCCAAAAAAAAAAGCTCTAATTAACTTTTATGATAATGTTCTTTTTTACACATAAATTTCCTAAATTTGGCAAAATTTTGGCATCTTGGTACCTATGAAGATGAATAACAAAAAAAAAAAAAATCCCATTTTGATTTTTTTTTTTTCTAAAGAGTGTTATTTGTGGGTTTTAGTTTTATTGGTATTGAAGCAACTAAAAAATCACTCATAATACACGTTTCCCGTAATGTTCTTTCGTTTCCCAAACATAAGGTTCTTTGCATGTATTTAAGCGTTTTTTTAGATAATATGATCAAAAACACAAAAAATACATGTATTTGGTGATGTTATTCTGTTTCTCCATAAAATGTATTTTGCATGCGTTTTAGCGTTTTTGGTATGTAAGGAGCTCAAAACCACTTAATGGCAAGTTCTTGGTAAAATTTGGTTTTATTCCCATGTAATGTGATTGCCCTTGTTTTAGTGCTTTATTGCGTAACACGCTCAAAAACACTGAAAAGACATGGAAAGCCTCCCATATGAAGAAATTAAAGACCTTATCAGAAATCTGTCTTTTGAGTGTTTTTCAGTATGTTAGGCACCAAAACGATAAATAATAAGGAACTCACTCTATGTGGGAATCCAAAAGAAAATTACTGAAAACGTGTCTTCTCAGTGTTTTACGTAGAAAAACGCTAAAACTGATACAAACCAACCAATATGAAGACGCAGAAAAACATTACCAAAAATGTATATTTTGAGTGTTTTTGAGCTTGTTACCTACATAAAAACGCGAAAATTGATACAAAGCACTCTATATTGGGAAACAAAGAGACATTGCGAGAATAATGTATAAGGAATTTTTTATGGTTCAAAAAAAAAAAAAAAAAAAAATACAAGGCAAAAAACGTAAAAACTCGTGTATATGCTGAAACTGATGAATAACACTCTTAATTGAGAAACAGAGCAACCTTTCTAAATCCGTGTCAAAAACACTAAAAGGGAAGTTCTTCGTAAAAGTAGGTTTTATTCCCATATAATGTGATTGCCCTGCTTTTTAGTGATTTATTGCCTAACACGTTAAAAAAAGACTCAATGACACTTTTCTGGCAATGTCATTTTTTTCCCACATAAAGCTAGTTTCGCATGGAATTTGGGGTTTTGGTAACTAAGAATGTAAAAAAACACTCAAAATACACGCATTTAATAAGGTTGTTCTGTTTCTTCATTATACAGGTTTCTCGTTATGTCCTTTTTTTTTCCTTATATAAAGCGCTTTGCATCCATTTTCGCGTTTCTTTTTATGTAACAAGCTCAAAAACACACAGAATATACTTTTTTGGTAATGTTATTCTATTTCTTCATATTGGTTGCTTTGCATCCGTTTTAGCGTTTTTCTACGTAAATCTTTTAAAATTCACGTTTCCACTAATTTTGTTATGGATTTCCATATAGAGTGACTTTCATATTATTTATGGTTTTTGTGCCTAACAAGCTTTTTGGTGCCTATTCCTTCCCAATATAGAGTTCTTTCCATTTTTCCATTTTCGCGTTTTTTGTAGGTAATTTCAAAAACACTTAAAATATACCTTTTTGGTAATGTTATTCTATTTCTTCATTTTGGTTGGTTTCCATCCGTTATAGCGTTTTCTACGTAAAACACCGAAAAGACACGTTTTCAGTAATTTTGTTTTGGATTCCCATATAGATTGACTTCCTTGGGTTTTATCGTGTTGGTTCCTAACATGCTGAAAAACACTCATAAGACAGTTTTCTGGCAAACACGTTTATTTTCCCCATGTAGGTGGCTTTCCATGCACTTTAGGGGTTTGGTACATAACAGTCCGAAAAAAAAACTAAATTTAACTTTTTTGATAATGTTCTTATTTCATATACTTTCCTGAACTTTGCCCGAATTTTGGCACCTTGTTTCCTGTAAAGATGAATAAGAATGAAAAAAAAATCGTGTTTTTTATTTTATTTTTTTTTTCTCAATAAAGAGTGTAATTTGTGGCTTTTAGCTTTTTCGTACTTAATGAACTTAAAAACACTCATAATACACGTTTCTCATAATGTCCTTTCATTTCCTAAAAATAGGGTTCTTTGCATGTATTTAAGCGTTTTTATTGGTAACATGATCAAAAACACTCAAAATATATGTTTTTGGTAATGTTATTCAGTTTCACCGTAAAGTGTATTTTGCATGCATTTTACTGTTTTGGTATATAAGGAGCTCAAATACACTTAAAGGCAAGTTCTTGTTAAAAATTGGTTTTATTCCAATGTTATGTGATTGCCCTGCTTTTTAGTGCTTTATTGCCTAAAAAGCTCAAAAACATTCAAAAGACAATTTTCTGGTAATGTCATTATTTTCCTACATAAAGCTGGTTTCTCATGCAATTTGGGGTTTTGGTAACTAAGGATGTGAAAAGCACTCAAAATACACGCATTTAGAAAGATTGTTCCGTTTATCAATTAAGAGTGTTGTTCCAGAGTTTCAACATTTTGGAATGTAAGAAACTTCTCTATATACACAAGTTTTTGCGTTTTTTTGCCTTGTAGTTCTTGTGAAACTATAAAACACTCATTATACACGTTTTTGGTAATGTCCTTTTGCTTCCCTATATAGAGTGCTTTCCATCTATTTTCGCGTTTTTTGTAGGTAACAATTTCAAAAACACTCAAAATATACCTTTTTAGAAATGTTATTTTATTTCTTTATATTGGTTGGCTTGTATCCGTTTTAGCTTTTTTCTACGTAAAACACCGAAACGACATGTTTTATTAATTTCGTTTTGGATTCCCATATAGATTGACTTCCATGTTATTTACGGTGTTGGTTCCTAACATAATGAAAAACACTCATAAGACCATTTTCTGTCAAAGACGTTTAATTTCCCCATATAGGTGGTTTTGCATGCACTTTAGGGGCTTGGTACATAACAGTCCGAAAAAAAACCTAAATTTAACTTTTTTAATAATGTTTTTATTTCACATAATTTCCTGAATTTTGCCCGAATTTTGGGATTTCGGTACCTGTGATGCATAAGAAAGAAAAAAAAATATTGCATTTTTTTTATTTATTTATTGTTTCTCAATAAAGAGTGTTATTTGTGGCTTTTAGCTTTTTGGTAATTTATAAACTTTAAAACACTCATAATACACGTTTCTCGTAATATCCTATCGTTTCCCAAAAATAGTGTTCTTAGCATTTATTTAAGCGTTTTTATTGGTAACATGATCAAAAACACTCAAAATACATGTTTTTGGTAATGTTATTCTGTTTCACCATAAAGAGTGTTTTGCATGCGTTTTAGTGTTTTGGTATATAAGGAGCTCAAAAACACTTAAAGGCAAGTTCTTGGTAAAAATTCGTTTTCCTCTAATGTAATGAGATTGCCCTCCTTTTTAGTGCTTTATTGCCTATCACGCTGAAAAACACTCAAAAGACACTTTTCTGGTAAAGTCAATTTTTTTTTCCACAAATCTATTTTCCCATGCAATTTGGTGTTTTGGTAACTAAGAATGTGAAAAGCACTCAAAATACACGCATTTTTTTTTTCATAACGTTTCTTGTTATGTCCTTTTTTTTCCTTATATAGAGTTCTGGTGAGTTTGGTAATGTTATTTTTTTTTTCATTTGGTTGGTTTGCATCCGTTTTAGCGTTTTACACGTAAAACACCGAAAAGAAACGTTTTCAGTAATTTTGTTTTCGATTCCCATATAGATTGACTTCATTGGGTTTTATCGTGTTGGTTTCTAACATGCTGAAAAACACTCATAAGACAGTTTTCTGGCCAAGACGTTTAATTTCCACATATAGGTGGCTTTGGATGCAGTTTACGGGTTTGGTATATAACAGTTCGAATAAAAAAGCTAAATTTAACTTTTTTGATAATGTTCTTATTTCATATAATTTCCTGAACTTTGCCCGAATTTTGGCACATCGTTACCTGTGAGAAAGAATAAGAATGAAAAAAAAAAATAGGATTTTTTATTTATTTTTTTTTCTCAATTGTGTAATTTGTGGCTTTCACCTTTTTCGTACTTAATGAACTTAAAAACAATTATGATACACGTTTCTCGTAATGTCCTTTCATTTCCCAAAAATAAGGTTCTTTGCATGTATTTAAGCGTTTTTATTAGTAACATGATCAAAAACACTCAAAATACATGTTTTTGGTAATGTTATTCTGTTTCACCATTAAGTGTATTTTGCATGCATTTTAGTGTTTTGGTATAAAAGGAGGTCAAATACACTTAAAGGCAAGTTCTTATTAAAAATTGGTTTTATTCCAATGTAATGTGATTGCCCTGCTTTTTAGTGCTTTATTGCCTAACACGCTGAAAAACACTCAAAAGACATTTTTCTGGTAATGTCATTTTTTTCCCACATAAAGCTGGTTTCGCATGCAATTTCGGGTTTTTGTAACTAAGGATGTGAAAAGCTCCCAAAATACACGCATTCAGTAATATTGTTGTGTTTCTCAATTAAAAGTGTTGTTCCAGAGTTTCAGCATTTTGGAATGTAAGAAACTTCTCTATATACACGAGTTTTTGCGTTTATTGCCTTGCAGTTCTTCTAAAACTATAAAACACTCATTATACACGTTTCTCGTAATGTCCTTTTCCTTCCTAATATAGAGTGCTTTCCATGAATTTTCGCGTTTTTTGTAGGTAACAATTTAAAAAACACTCAAAATATACCTTTTTTGGTAATGTTATTTTATTTCTTCATATTGGTTGGTTAGCATCCGTTTTATCGTTTTTCTACGTAAAACACCGAAAAGACACGTTTTTAGTAATTTTGTTTTGGATTCCCATGTAGACTGACTTCCATGTTATTTATCGTGTTGGTTCCTAACATGCTGAAAACACTCAAAAGATCGTTTTCTGGCAAACACGTTTAATTTCCCCATGTAGGTGGCTTCGCATGGACTTTATGGGTTTGGTACATAACAGTCCGGAAAAAAAAAAACTAAATTTAACATTTTTGATAATGTTCTTATTTCACATAATTTCCTGAATTTTGCCCGAATTTTGGCATTTCGGTACCTGTGAAGATGAATAAGAAAGAAAAAAAAATATTGTATTTTTTTTTATTTATTATTTTTCTCAATAATGAGTGTTATTTGTGGCTTTTAGCTTCTTGGTAATTAATGAACTGAAAAACACTCATAAAACACGTTTCTCGTAATCTCCTTTCGTTTCCCAAAAACAGTGTTCTTTGCATTTATTTAAGCGTTTTTATTAGTAACGTGATCAAAAACACTCAAAATACATGTTTTTGGTAAAGTTATTTGGTTTCACCATAGAGTGTTTTCCATGCGTTTTAGTGTTTTGGTATAAAAGGAGCTCAAAAACACTTAAAGGCAAGTTCTTGGTAAAAATACATTTCTTTCCATTGTAATGTGATTGCCCTGCTTTTTAGTGCTTTATTGCTTATCACGCTCAAAAACACTCAAAAGACACTTTCCTGGTAAAGTCATTTTTTTCTCACAAATCTATTTTCGCATGCAATTTGGGGTTTTGGTAACTAAGAATGTGAAAATCACTCAAAATACACGCATTTATTAAGGTTTTTCAGTTTTTCAATTAGGAGTGTTTTACATGAGTTTTAGCATTTTTGTATCTAGGAAACCTCTCCATATACACAAGATTTTGCGTTTTTTGTTTTGTGGTTCTTTTGAACTATATAACACTCATTATACACTTTTCTTGCAATGTCCTTTTGTTTCCCAAAATAGAGTGTTTTGCATCAATTTTCCCGTTTTTTTGTAGGTAACAAGCTCAAAAACACTCAAAATGTACCTTTTTAGTATCTTTTTTTCTATTTCTTCATATTTGTTGCTTTTCATCCGTTTTAGCGTTTTTCTACGTAAAACACTGAGAAGACACGTTTTCAGTAACTTTTTTTTGGATTCCCATATAGAGTGAGTTCGTTATTAATTATCATTTTGGTGCCTAACATGCTGAAAAACATTAAAAAAAAAACAGATTTCTGGTAAGGTCGTTTAATTTGATCATATAGGAGTCTTTGGATGCACTTTAGGGTTTGGTACATAACAGTCCGAAAAAAAAGCTAAAATTAACTTTTTTGATAATATTCTTTGATCATATAATTGCTCTGAGTTTTCCTAGAATTTTGGCATCTCGGTACCTATGAATATGAATAACAAAAAAAAAATCCTATTTTTTATTTTCTTACTTTTTTTTCTAAATAAAATGTTATTTGTAGGTTTTAGCTTCTTGGTACTTAAGGAACTTAAAAACATTGATAATACACGTTCCTCGTAATGTCCTTTCGTTTTGCAAACATGCATGTCTTTAAGCGTTTTTATAGATAACATGATCAAAAACACTCAAAATATATGTTGTTGGTAATTTTATTCTGTTTCTCCAAAAAAAGATGTTTTGCATGCGTTTTAGCGTTTTAGCATGTAATGAGCTCAAAAACACTTAAAGGCAAGTTTTTTGTAAAAGTTGGTTTTTATTCCCATATAATGTGATTGCCCTTCTTTTTAGTGCTTTATTGCCTAACACGCTCAAAAACACTCAAAAGACACTTTTCTGGTAATATCATTTTGGTAATATCAGTTTTTCATGGAATTTGGGGTTTTGGTAACTAAGAATGTGAAAAAAAAAATTAAAACAGACATTTAGTAAGGTTGTTCTATTTCTTAATTAAAAGTGTTATTCATGAGTTTCAGCATTTTGGTATGTAAGAAACTTTTCTAATACACACATTTGGTAAGGTATTTTTGTTTCAAAATTAAAAGTGTTATTCATGAGTTTCAGCTTTTTGGTATGTAAGAAACTTCTTTACGTACACGAGTTTTTGAGTTTTTTACCTTGTGGTTCTTGTCAAACTATAAAAGACTCATACACGTTTTTCGCAATGTCCTTTTCTTTGCCAATATAAAGTGCTTTCTATCCATGTTTGCATTTTTTGTAGGTAACAAGCTCAAAAACACATCAAAATATATCTTTTTGGTAATGTTATTCTATTTCTTCATATTGGTTGGTTTGCATCCGTTTTAGCGTTTTTCTGCGTAAATCCCTGAAAAGACACGTTTTATGTAATATTGTTGAAATTGCTGAAAAACACTCAAAAGACAGGTTTCTGGTAAAGTTTTGTAATTTCCCCATATAGGTGGATTTGCATGCACTTCAGAGTTTGTACATAACTCCGGAAAAACACCTAATTTTTTTTTTATAATAATTTTTTTTTACAAAATTTCCATTAATTTTGCCAGAATTTTGGCATCTCGGTACCTATGAAGATGAATAACATTTTTTTTCTATCTATAAAGAGTTATTTGTGGGTTTTAGCTTTTTGGTACTTCAGGAACTTAAAAACTCTCATAATACACGATTTTCATAATGTCCTTTTTTATACAAACATAGGGTTCTTTACATGTATTTAAGAGTTTTTATAGGTTACATAATCAAAAAACTCAAAATACATGGTTTTGGTAATGTTATTCTGTTTCTCCATATAGTGTGTTTTGCAAGCGTTTTAGCGATTTGGTATGTAATTAGTTAAAAAAAAACACTTAAAGGCAAGTTCTTCGTAAAAGTTGGTGTTATTCCAATGTAATGTGATTGTTCTGCTTTTTAGTGCTTTGTTTCATATCACGCTGAAAAACACTAAAAAGACACTTTTTCGGTAATGTCATTTTTTTTCCCACATGAAGGTTGTTTAGCATGTAATTTGGCATTTTCGTAACTAAGAATGTGAAAAACACTCAAAATACACAATTTGGTAAGGTAGTTCTGTTTATCGATTAAAAGTGTTATTCATGCATTTCATCATTTTGGTAAGAAATTTCTCTATATAAACGATTTTTTGCGTTTATTGCCTTGATGTTCTTTTAAAACTATAAAATACTCATTATACACGTTTCTCGTAATGTCCTTTTATTTCCTAATATATAGTGCTTTACATCCATTTTTTCATTTTTTTTTGTAGGTAACAAGCTCAAAAACACTGAAAATATATATTTTTAGTAATGTTATTCTATTTCTGCATATAGGTTGGTTTGCATCCGCTTTAGCGTTTTTCTACGTAAAACACTGAAAAGACACGTTTTCAGTACTTTTGTTTTGGATTCACATATTGACTGACTTCCATATTATTTATCGTTTTGGTGCCTAACATGCTGAAAAACACTGAAAAGACATGTTTCTGGTAAAGTAGTTTAACTTCCCTATATAGGTGGCTTTGCATGCACTTTAGGGTTTGGTACATAACAATCCGAAAAAAAAGTTATAATTAACTTTTTTTGTGATGTTCTTTTTCTAACATAAAATCCCTGAATTTTGGCAGAATTTTGGCATCTCGGTACCTATTTGGATAAACAACAAACAAAAAAAAAAATTCCCATTTTTTTTATTTTTTTGTTTATTGTTATTTTTTTTTCTAAATAAAGAGTGTTATTTGTGGGTTTTAGCTTTTAGGTACTGAAAGAACTTTAAAAAAACACCCATAATACACGTTTCTCGTAATGTCCTTTTTGTTTCCCAAACATAAGGTTCTTTGCATGTATTTAAGCGTTTTTATAGATAACATGATCAAAAACACTCAAAATACATGTATTTGGTAATATTATTGTTTTTCCATAAAATGTATTTTGCATGCGTTTTAGTGTTTTGGTATGTAAGGAGCTTAAAAACACTTAAAGGCAAGCAAGTTCTTGGTAAAATTTGTTTTTTTTTCCCAATATAATGTGAATTCCCTTCCTTTTAGTTGTTTATTGCGTAATACGCTCAAAAATACTCAAAAGACATGCAAGGCCTCGCATATGAGGAAATTAAAGACCTTACCAGAAATCTGTCTTTTGAGTGTTTTTCAGCATGTTAGGCACCAAAACGATAAAAAATAAGGGACTCACTCTATGTAGGAATCCAAAAGAATATTACTGAAAACATGTCTTCTCAGTGTTTTACGTAGAAAAACGCTAAAATTGATACAAACCAACCAATATCAAGAAGCAGAAAAACATTACCAAAAATGTATATTTAGAGTGTTTTTGAGCTTGTTACCTACAAAAAAAAAAAAACGGAAAAACTGATACAAGGCACTCTATATTGGGAAAAAAAGGTATATTGCAAGATTAGTGTATAATCAATTTTTTATAGTTCTAAAAAACCACATGGCAAAAAACGCAAAAAACTCGTGTATATGGAGAAGTTTCCTTCATACCAAAATGCTGAAACTCATAAATAACACTCTTAAATGAGAAACAGAACAACCTTAGTAAATGCGTGTCAAAAACACTAAAAGGCAAGTTCTTCGTAAAAGTTGGTTTTATTCCCATGTAATGTGATTGCCCTGCTTTTTAATGCTTTAGTGCCTAACACGCTGAAAAACACTCAAAGACTCTTTTCTGATAATGTCATTTTTTTTCCCACATAAAGCTAGTTTCGCATGGAATTTGGGGTTTTGGTAACTAAGAATGTAAAAAAAAGCACTAAAAATACATGCATTTAGTAAGGTTGCTCTGTTTCTTGATTAAGAGTGTTATTCATGAGTTTAAGCATTTTTGGTATCTTAGAAACTTCTGCACACAGACGAGGTTTTGCGTTTTTTGCCTTGTGATTCTGGTGAAACTATAAAACACTCATTATTCACGTTTCTCGTTATGTCCTTTTTTTTTTTTTTTCCTAATAGACAGTGCTTTGCGTCCATTTCTGCGTTTTTTTTATGTAACAAGCTCAAAAACACACAAAATATATTTTTTTGGTAATGTTCTATTTTTTCATATTAGTTGGTTTGCATCCGTTTTAGCGTTTTTCTACGTAAATCTTTTAAAAGACAAGTTTTTACTCTTTTTGTTTTGGATTTCCATATTGAGTGACTTTCTTCTCTATAAAGAGTGTTATTTGTAGGTTTTAACGTTTTGCTACTTATGAAACTTAAAAATATTCATAATACACATTTCTCGTAATGTCCTTTCGTTTCCCAAATATAGGGATCTTTGCATGTATTTAAACGTTTTTATAGGTAACATGTTAAAAAACACTCAAAAACACTTGTTTTTGGTAATGTTATTCTGCTTCTCCGTAAAGGAGTGTTTTGCATGCGTTTTAGCGATTTGGTATGTAAGAAGCTCAAAAACACTTCAAAGCAAGTTCGTGGTAAAAGTTGGTTTTATTCCAATGTAATATGATTTCCTAGCTTTTTAGAGCTTTATTGCCTAACACGCTCAAAACACTCAAAAGACACTTCTGATAATGTCATTTTTTTCCCACATAAAGCTAGTTTCGCATGCTATTTGGGGTTTTGCTAACTAAGAATGTGAAAAAAACACTTAAAATACACGCATTTGTTACTGTTGTTCTCTTTCTATATTAAAATTTTTATTCATTAGTTTCAGCATTTTGGTATCTATGAAACTTCTTTATATACACGAGTTTTTGCGTTTTTTGCCTTGTGGTTCTTATGAACCACAAGTTCTTTTCCCCGAAAATAATAAGACACTCATTATACATGTTTCTCGTAATGTACTTTTCTTTCCCAATAGGGAGTGTTTTGCATCCATTTTCGCGTTTTTTGTAGGTAACAAGCTCAAGAACACTCAAAATATACCTCTTTGGTAATGTTATTCAATTTCTTCATATTGGTTGGTTTTCATCTGTTTTAGCGTTTTTCTACGTGAAATACCGAAAAGACACGTTTTTTGTAATTTTCCAGTAATTTTGTTTTGGATTTCCATATAGAGTGACATTCATATTATTTATCGTTTTGGTGCCTAACATGCTTTTTGGTGCCTTTTGCTTTCCATTATACAGTGCTTTCCATCCATTTTTGCGTTTTTTGTAGGTAACAATTTCAAAAACACTCAAAATATACCTTTTTGGTAATGTTATCTTATTTCTTCATTTTGGTTTGTTTGCATCCGTTTTAGGGTTTTCTACGTAAAAAACCGAAATGACACATTTTCAGTGATTTTGTTATCGATTCCCATATAGACTGACTTCCTTGGGTTTTTGTCGTGTTAGTTCTGGCAAAGACGTTTAATTTCCCCATATAGGTGGCTTTCCATGCACTTTAGGCGTTTGGTACATAATCCGAAAAAAAAGCTAAATTTAACTTTTTTTTATAATGTTCTTATTTCATATAATTTCCTGAACTTTGCCCGAATTTTGGCACCTCGTTACCTGTGAAGATGAATAAGAATGAAAAAAAAATCGTATTTTTTTTTAGTTATTTATTTATTTGTTTTTCTCAATAAAGAGTGAAATTTGTGGCTTTTAGCTTTTTCGTACTTAATGAACTCCAAAACACTCATAATACACGTTTTTCGTAATGTCCTTTCATTTCCCAAAAATAGGATTCATTGCATGTAATTAAGCGTTTTTATTGGTAACATGATCAAAAACACTCAAAATACATTGTTTTTGGTAATGTTTTCCTGTTTCACCATAAAGTGTATTTTGCATGCATTTTAGTGTTTTGGTATATAAGGAGCTCAAATACACTTAAAGACAAGTTCTTGTTAAAAATTGGTTTTATTCCAATGTTATGTGATTGCCCTGCTTTTTAGTGCTTTATTGCCTAACACGCTCAAAAACACTCATGAGACATTTTTCTGTAAATGTCATTTTTTTCCCACATAAGGCTGGTTTCGCATGCAATTTGGGGTTTTGGTAACTAACGATGTGAAAAAGCACTCAAAATACACGCATTTTGTAAGATTGTTCTGTTATTCAATTAAGAGTGTTGTTCCAGATTTTCAGCATTTTGGAATGTAAGAAACTTCTCTATATACACGAGTTTTTGCGTTTTTTGCCTTGTAGTTCTTGTGAAACTATAAAACACTCATTATACACGTTTCTCATAATGTTCTTTTGCTTCCCAATATAGAGTGCTTTCCATCCATTTTTGCGTTTTTTGTAGGTAACAATTTCAAAAACACTCAAAATATATCTTTTTGGTAATGTTATTTTTTTCTTCATATTGGTTGCTTTGCATCCGTTTTAGCGTTTTCTACGTAAAACACCGAAAAGACACGTTTTTTAGTAATTATGTTTTGGATTCCTATATAGACTGACTTCCATGTTATTTATCGTGTTGGTTTCTAGCATGCTGAAAAACACTCATAAGACTGTTTTCTGGGAAAGATGTTTAATTTCCCCATATAGGTGGTTTTGCATGCACTTTAGGGGGTTTGGTACCTAACAGTCCGAAAAAAAAGCTAAATTTCACTTTTTTGATAATGTTCTTATTTCACATAATTTATTAAATTTTGTCATTTCGGTACCTGTGAAGATGAATAAGAAAGAGTTTTATTTGTGACTTTTAGCTTTTTGATAATTAATGAACTTAAAAACACTCATAATACACGTTTCTCGTAACCTCCTTTCGTTTCCCAAAAATAGTGTTCTTTGCATTTATTTAAGCGTTTTTATTGGTAACATGATCAAAAACACTCAAAATACATGTTTTTGGTAATGTTATTCTGTTTCACCATAAAGAGTGTTTTGCATGGGTTTTAGTGTTTTAGTATAAAAAGGAGGTCAAAAAACACTTAAAGGCAAATTCTTGGTAAAAATTCTCTTTTCTTCCAATGTAATGTGATTGCCCTTTTTTTTAGTGCTTTATTGCCTATCACACTCAAAAACACTCAAAAGACACTTTTCTGGTAGTCATTTTTTTTTCCCACAAATCTATTTTCGCATGCAATTTGGGGTTTTGGTAAGAAAGAATGTGAAAAGCACTCAAAATACACGCATTTATTAAGGCTGTTCTGTTTCTCAATTAGAAGTGTTATACATGAGTTTTACCATTTTTGTATTTAGGAATTCTCTCCATATACACGAGATTTTGCATTTTTTGCCTTGTGGTTCTTTTGAACTATAAAACGCTCATTATACACTTTTCTTGCAATGTCGTTTTGTTTCCCAATATAAAGTGTTTTGCATCAATTTTCGCGTTTTTTGTAGGTAAAAAGCTCAAAAACACTCAAAATATACTTTTTTTGGTAATGATTTTGTATTTCTTGATATTGGTAGGTTTGCATCTGTTTTAGCGTTTTTCTACGTAAAACAAAGAAAAAACACGTTGTCAGCAATTTTGTTTTGGATTCTCATATAGAATGAGTTCCTTATTATTTATCGTTTTGGTGCCTAACATGTTGAAAACACTCAAAAAATTTCTGGTAAGGTCGTTTAATTTCCCCATATAGGATTCTTTGGATGCACTTTAGGGTTTGGTACATGACAGTCCGAAAAAAAAGCTAAAATTAACTTTTTTGATAATTTTTATTTTATGATATAATAGCCCTAAATTTTCCCAGAATTTTGGCATCTCGGTACCTATGAAGATGAATAACAAAAAAAATCGTATTTTTTTGTTTTCTTACTTTATTTTCTAAATAAAGTGTTATTTGTGGGTTTTAGCGTTTTGGTATGTAATGAGCTCAAAAACACTTGAAGGCATGTTCTTGGTTAAAGTTGTTTTTATTCATATGTAATGTGATTGCATTGCTTTTTAGTGCTTTATTGCCTAACACGCTCAAAAACACTCAAAAGACATTTTCTGGTAATATCATTTTTTTTCCCACATAAAGCTAGTTTTCCATGGAGTTTGGGGTTTTGGTAACTAAGAATGTGAAAAAAAAAACTCAAAACACAGGCATTTAGTAAGGTTGTTCTATTTCTTAATTTAAAGTCTTTTTCATGAGTTTCAGCATTTTGGTATGTAAGAAACTTTTCTAATACACACATTTGGTAAGGTATTTGTTTCAAAATTAAAAGTGTTATTCATGAGTTTCAGCTTTTTGGTATGTAAGAAACTTCTTTATGTACACGAGTTTTTGAGTTTTTTACCTTGTGGTTCTTGTCAAACTATAAAACACTCATACACGTTTCAAATAATGTCCTTTTCTTTGCTAATATAAAATGCTTTCCATCCATTTTTGGATTTTTTGTAGATAACAAGCTCAAAAACACTACAAAATATATCTTTTTTGGTAATGTTATTCTATTTCTTCATATTGGTTAGTTTGCATCCGTTTTAGCGTTTTTCTACGTAAATCACTGAAAAGACACGTTTTAAGTAATATTGTTGAAATTGCTGAAAAACCCTCAAAAGACATATTTCTGGTAAAGTCGTGTAATTTCCCCATATTGGTGTATTTGCATGCATTTCAGAGTTTGTACATAACTCCGGAAAAAAGCTAATATTATTTTTTTTTATAATTTTTTTTTTTATTTCCATGAATTTTGCTAGAATTTTGGCATCTCGGTACCTATGAAGATGAATAACAAAAAAAAATTCTCTGTATAAAGAGTTACTTGTGGGTTTTAGCTTTTTGGTACTTAAGGAACTTAAAAACACTCGTAATACACGATTTTCGTAATGTTCTTTGGTTATACAAACATAGGGTTCTTTACATGTTAATTAAGCGTTTTAATAGGTTACATGATGAAAAACACTGGAAATACATGTTTTTGGTAATGTTATTATGTTTCTCCATATAGGGTGTTTTGCATGCGTTTTAGCGATTTGGTATGTAAGGAATTAAAAAAACACTTAAAGGCAAGTTCTTCGTAAAAGTTGGTTTTATTTTTATATAATGTGATTGTTCTGCTTCTTAGTGCTTTGTTGCATATCACGCTCAAAAACACTAAAAAGACACATTTTTGGTAACGTCATTTTTTTTTCCCCACATGAAGGTAGTTTTGCATGTAATTTGGCATTTTCGTAACTAAGAATGTGAAAAACACACAAAATACACAATTTGGTAAGGTAGATCTGTTTATCGATTAAAAGTGTTATTCATGCATTTCATCATTTTGATATGTAAGAATTTTCTCTATATACACGATTTTTTGCGTTTATTTCTTTGTGGTTCTTTTAAAATTATAAAACACTCATTATACACGTTTCTGGTAATATCCTTTTGTTTCCTAATATAGAGTGCTTTACTTCCATTTTTTTTCATTTTTTTTGTAGGTAACAAGCTCAAAAACACTCAAAATATATCTTTTTAGTAATGTTATTTTTTTTTTAGCGTTTTTTTACGTAAAACACTGAAAAGACACGTTTTCAGTAATTTTCTTTTGGATTTACATAATGACTGACTTCCATATTATTTATCGTTTTGGTGCCTAACATGCTGAAAAACACTGAAAAGACAGTTTATTGGTAAAGTCTTTTAACTTCAATATATAGGTGGTTTTGCATGCAATTTAGGGTTTGGTACATAACAATCTGAAAAAAAACTCTAATCAACTTTTATGATAATGTTCTTTTTTCCACATAAATTCCCTGAATTTTGGCAGAATTTTTGCATCTCGGTACCTATGAAGATGAATGACAAAAAAAAAAAATCCCATTTTTAGATTTTTTTATTTATTATTTTCTTTTCTAAAGAGTGTTATTTGTGGGTTTTAGCTTTTTTGGTACTGAAGGAACTTAAAAATCACTCATAATACACGTTTCTTTTAATATTCTTTCGTTTCCCAAACATAAGGTTCTTTGCATGTATTTAAGCGTTTTATTTAGATATGATAAAAAAAATACTCAAAATACATGTATTTGGTAATATTATTCTGTTTCTCCATAAAATGTATTTTGCATGCGTTTTAGCGTTTTGGTATGTAAGGAGCTCAAAAACACTTAATGGCAAGTTCTTGGTAAAATTTGGTTTTATTCCCATGTAATGTGATTGCCCTGGCTTTTAGTGCTTTATTGCGTAACACGCTCAAAAACACTGAAAAGACATGCAAAGCCTCCCATATGAGGAAATTAAAGAAATTATCAGAAATCTGTCTTTTGAGTGTTTTTCAGCATGTTAGGCACAAAAACGATAAATAATAAGGAACTCACTCTATGTGGGAATCCAAAAGAAAATTACTGAAAACGTGTCTTCTCAGTATTTTACGTAGAAAAACGCTAAAACTGATACAAACCAACCAATATCAAGGCGCAGAAAAACAATACCAAAAATGTATATTTTGAGTGTTATTAAGCTTGTTATCTACAAAAAAAAATGCGAAAATGGATACAAAGCACTCTATATTGGGAAACAAAGGGACATTGCGAGGAAAATGTATAAGGAATGTTTTATAGTTAAAAAAAACCACAAGGCAAAAAACAGAGAAACTCGTGTATATGCTGAAACTCATGAATAACACTCTTAGTTGAGAAACAGAGCAACCTTACTAAATACGTGTCAAAAACACTAAAAGGCAAGTTCTTCGTAAAAGTAGGTTTTATTCCCACATAATGTGATTCCCCTTCTTTTTAGTGCTTTATTGCCTAACACGCTCAAAACACTCAAAGACACTTTTCTGGCAATGTCATTTTTTTCCCACATAAAGCTAGTTTCGCATGGAATTTCGGGTTTTTGTAACTAAGAATGTAAAAAAACACTCAAAATACAGGCATTTAGTAAGGTTGTTCTGTTTCTTGATTAAGAGTGTTATTCATGAGTTTCAGTATTTTGGTATCTTAGAAACTTCTCCATACAGTTGAGTTTTTGCGTTTTTTGCCTTGTGATTCTGGTGAAGCTATAAAACACTCATTATACAGGTTTCTCGTTATGTCCTTTTCTTTTTCCTTATATAGAGTGCTTTGCATCCATTTTCGCGTTTCTTTTTATGTAACAAGCTCAAAAACACAAAATATACTTTTTTTGGTAATGTTATTTTATTTCTTAATATTGGTTGGTTTGCATCCGTTTTAGCGTTTTTCTACGTAAATCTTTTAAAAGACACGTTTCTAGTAATTTTGTTTTGGATTTCCGTATAGAGTGACTTTCATATCATTTATCGTTTTGGTGCCCAACATGCTTTTTGGTGCCTTTTGATTCCCAATATAGAGTGTTTTCCATCCATTTTCGCGTTTTTTGTAGGTAACAATTTCAAAAACACTCAAAATATACCTTTTAAGTAATATTATTCTATTTCTTCATTTTGGTTGGTTTCCATCCGTTTTAGCGTTTTCTACGTAAAACACCGAAAAGACACGTTTTCAGTAATTTTGTTTTGGATTCCCATATAGATTGACTTCCTTCGGTTTTATCGTGTTGGTTCCTAATAAGCTGAAAAACACTCATAAGACAGTTTTCTGGCAAAGACGTTTAATTTCCCCATATAGGTGGCTTTCCATGCACTTTAGGGGTTTGGTACATAAAAGTCCGAAAAAAAAGCTAAATTTAACTTTTTTTTGATAATATTCTTATTTCACATAATTTCCTGAATTTTGCCCGAATTTCGCATTTCGGTACCTGTGAAGATGCATAAGAAAGAAAAAAAATATTGTAATTTTTTAAATTTATTTATTGTTTCTCAATAAAGAGTGTTATATGTGGCTTTTAGCTTTTTGGTAATTAATGAACTTAAAAACACTCATAATACACGTTTCTCGTAATCTCCTTTCGTTTCCCAAAAATAGTGTTCTTTGCATTTATTTAAGCGTTTTTATAAATAACATGATCAAAAACACTCAGAATACATATTTTTGGTAATATTATTCTGTTTCTTCATAAAGTTTGTTTTGCATGCGTTTTAGCGGTTTGGTATATAAGGAGCTGAAAAACACTTAAAGGCAAGTTTTTGTTATAAATTGGTGTTATTCCAAAGTAATATGATTGCCCTGCTTTTTAGTGCTTTATTGCCTATCACGCTCAAAAACACTTAAAAGACACTTTTCTGGTAATATTATTTTTTTCTTACATAAAGGTGGTTTCGCATGCAATTTGGGGTTTTGGTAACAAAGAATGTGAAAAGCACTCAAAATACACGCATTTAGTAATGTTATTCTGTTTCTCAATTAAGAGTGTTATTCATGAGTTTCAGCATTTTGATATCTAGGAACCTTCTCTATATACACGAGTTTTTGTGTTTTTTGCTATTTAGTTCTTTTGAACTATAAAAAAAACTCATTATACACTTTTCCTGCAAAGTGTATAATGTTTTCTAATATAAGTGTTTTCTAATATAGAGTGCTTTGCATTGATTTTTGCGTTTTTTGTAGGTAACAAGCTCAAAAACACTCAAAATATACCTTTTTGGTAATGTTTTTTATTTCTTGATATTGGTAGGTTTGCATCCCTTTTAGCGTTTTTCTACGTAAAACAAAGAAAAAACACGTTTTCAGCAATTTTGTTTTGGATTCTCATATAGAGTGAGTTCCTTATTATTTATCGTTTTGGTGCCTAACATGCTGAAAAACACTGAAAAAAAACAGATTTCTGATAAAGGTCGTTTAATTTCCTCATATAGGAGTCTTTGGATGCACTTTAGGGTTTGGTACCTAACAGTCCGAAAAAAGAAAGCTAAAATTGTCTTTTTTGATATTTTTTGTTTTATGATATAATAGCCCTGAATTTTCCCAGAAATTTGGCATCTCGGTACCTATGAAGATGAATAACAAAAAAAAAAAAAAAATCCTATTTTTTTATTTTCTTACTTTTTTTTCTAAATAAATAGTGTTATTTGGGGGTTTTATCTTTTTGGTAGTTAAGGAACTTAAAAACACTTATAATACACATTTCTCGTAATGTCCTTTCATTTCGCAAACATAAGGTTCTTTGCATGTATTTAAGAATTTTTATAGATAACATGATCAAAAATTCTCAAAATATATGTTTTTGGTAATTTTATTCTGTTTCTCCATAAAAAGTGTTTTGCATGAGTTTTAGTGTTTTTGGTATGTAATGAGCTCAAAAAAACACTTAAAGGCAAGTTCTTCGTAAAAGTTGTTTTTTTTCCTATGTTATGTGATTGCCCTGCTTTTTAGTGCTTTATTGCCTAACACGCTAAAAAAAACACTCAAAAGACACTTTTCTGGTAATATCATTTTTTTTCCCAAATAAAGCTAGTTTTGCATGGAATTTGGGGTTTTGGTAACTAAGAATGTGAAAAAAAAATCCAAAAACAGGCATTTAGTAAGGTTGTTGTAATTCTTAATTAAAAGTGTTATTCATGAGTTTCAGCATTTTGGTATGTAAGAAACTTTTCTAATGCACACATTTGGTAAGGTATTTCTGTTTCAAAATTAAAAGTGTTATTCATGAGTTTCAGCTTTTTGGTATGTACACGAGTTTTTGAGTTTTTTACCTGTGGTTCTTGTCAAACTATAAAACACTCATACACGTTTCTCGTAATTTCCTTTTCTTTGCCAATATAAAGTGCTTTCCATCCATTTTTGCATTTTTTGTAGGTAACAAGCCCAAAACACTTCAAAATATATCTTTTAGGTAATGTTATTCTATTTCTTCATATTGGTTGGTTTGCATCCGTTTTAGCGTTTTTCTACGTAAATCACTGAAAAGACACGTTTTAAGTAATATTGTTGAAATTGCTGAAAAACACTCAAAAGACAGGTTTCTATTAAAGTCGTATAATTTCCCCATATAGGTGGATTTCCATGCACTTCAGAGATTGTACATAACTCCGGAAAAAAGCAAAAATTATTTTTTTTTGTATTGATTTATTTTTTTACAAAATTTCCATGAATTTTGCCAGAATTTTGGCATCTCGGTACCTATGAAGATGAAAAACAAAAAAAAAAAATTTCTTTCTATTAAGAGTTAATTGTGGGTTTTAGCTTTTTGGTAATTAAGGAACTGAAAAACACTCATAATACACGATTTTCGTAATGTCCTTTTGTTATACAAACATAGGGTTCTTTACATGTATTTAAACGTTTTTATAGGTTACATGATCAAAAACACTTAAAATACATGTTTTTGGTAATGTTATTCTGTTTCTCCATATAGGGTGTTTTGCATGCCTTTTAGCGATTTGGTATGTAAGGAGTTAAAAAAAACACTTAAAGGCAAGTTCTTCGTAAAAGTTGGTTTTATTCCCATGTAATGTGATTATTCTGCTCTTTAGTGCTTTGTTGCATATCACGATCAAAAACACTAAAAAGACACTTTTTTGGTAATGTCATTTTTTCTCCCCAGATAGTTTTGCATGTAATTTGGCATATCGTAACTAAGAATGTGAAAAACGCTCAAAATACACAATTTGGTAAGGTAGTTCTGTTTGTTGATTAAAAGTGTTATTCATGCATTTCATCATTTTGGTATGTAAGAAATTTCTCTATATACACGATTTTTTGCGTTTATTGCCTTGTGGTTTTTTTTAAACTATAAAACACTCATTATACACGTTTCTCGTAATGTCCTTTTGTTTCCTCATATAGAGTGCTTTACATCCGTTTTTTTCATTTTTTTTTTTGTAGGTAACAAGCTAAACAAAAATCAAAATATATTTTTTTAGTAATGTTATTCTATTTCTTCATATAGGTTGGTTTACATCCGCTTTAGCGTTTTTCTATGTAAAATACTGAAAAGACACGTTTTCAGTAATTTTAATTTGGATTCACATATTGACTAACTTCCATATTATCTATCGTTTTGGTGCGTAAATGCTGAAAAACACTGAAAAGACAGGTTTCTGGTAAAGTCGTTTAACTTCCCTCTATAGGTGGCTTTGCATGCACTTTAGGGTTTGGTACATAACAATCCGAAAAAAAAGCTATAATTAACTTTTTTTGGTGATGTTCTTTTTCCCACATAAATTCCCTGAATTTTGGCAGAATTTTGGCATCTTGCTACCTGTTTGCATGAATAACAAAAAAAAAAAAAATCTCATTTTTTTTATTTTTTATTATTTTTTTCTAGAAATAAAGAGTGTTATTTGTGGGTTTTAGCTTTTAGGTACTGAAAGAACTTAAAAAGCACTCATAATACACGTTTCTCGTAATGTCCTTTCGTTTCCCAAACATAAGGTTCTTTGCATGTATTTAAGCGTTTTTATAGATAACATGATCAAAAACACTCAAAATACATGTATTTGGGAATATTATTCTGTTTCTCCATAAAATGTGTTTTGGTATATAAGGAGCTCAAAAACACTTAAAGGCAAACAAGTTCTTGAAATTTTTTTTCTTTCCAATGTAATGTGATTGCCCTTCCTTTTAGTGCTTTACTGCGTAAAACGCTCAAAAACACTCAAAAGACATGCAAGGCCATACATAAGAGGAAATTAAAGACCTTACCAGAAATCTGTCTTTTTAGTGTTTTTCAGCATGTTAGGCACCAAAACGATAAATAATAAGGAAGTCACTCTATGTGGGAATCCGAAAGAAAATTACTGAAAACGTGTCTTCTCAGTGATTTACGTAGAAAAACGCTAAAACTGATGAAAACCAACCAATATCTAGCAGCAGAAAAACATTCTGAAAAAAGTATATTTTGAGTGTTTTTGAGCTTGTTACCTACAAAAAAAAAAAAAAACGCAAAAATTGATACAAAGCACTCTATATTGGTAAATAAAGGGATATTGCGAAAAAAGTCTATAATGAATGTTTTATAGTTCTAAAAAAACACAAGGCAAGGCTACATACTAAAATGCTGAAACTCATGAATAACACTCTTCATTGAGAAACAGAACAACCTTACTAAATGCGTGTCAAAAACACTAAAAGGCAAGTTCTTCGTAAAAGTTGGTTTTATTCCCATGTAATGTGATCGCCCTGCTTTTTAGTGCTTTATTGCCTAACACGCTCAAAAACACTCAAAGACACTTTTCTGGTAATGTAATTTTTTTCCCACATAAAGCTAGTTTCGCATGGAATTTGGGGTTTTGGTAACTTAGAATGTAAAAAAACCCTCAGAATACATGCATTTAGTAATGTTGCTCTATTTCTTGATTAAGAGTGTTATTTATGAGTTTCAGCATTTTGGTATCTTAGAAACTTCTCCACACAGACGAGTTTTTGCGTTTTTTGCCTTGTGATTCTAGTGAAACTATAAAACACTCATTATACACGTTTCTCGTTCAGTCCTTTTTTTTCCTAATATACAGTGCTTTTGCATCCATTTTTGCGTTTTTTTTTATTTAACAAGCACAAAAACACAAAATTTACTTTTCTGGTAATGTTATTCTATTTTTTTTCATATTGGTTGGTTTGCATCCGTTTTAGCGTTTTTCTACGTAAATCTTTCAAAAGACACGTTTTCAGTAATTTTGTTTTGAATTTCCATATAGAGTGACTCATATTATCTATCATTTTGTTGCCAAACATGCGCAAAAACACTCAAAAGAAAAGGTTTCTTGTAAAGACATTAAATTTTCCCAAATAGGTGGCTTTGCATACACTTCTTGGTTTGGTACATAACTCGGAAAAAAAGGTAAAATTAAATTTTCAATAATGTTCTTTTTTCCATATAATTTCACTGAATTTTGGCAGAATTTTGGCATCTTGGTACCTATGAACATCAATAATATTTTTTTTTCTCTGTAAAGAGTATTATTTGTAGGTTTTAACGTTTTGGTACTTAAGAAACTTAAAAATATTCGTAATACAAATTTCTCGTAATGTCCTTTCGTTTCCCAAATGTAGGATTCTTTGCATGTATTTAAGTGTTTTTATAGGTAACATGATAAAAAACACTCAAAAACACTTGTTTTTGGTAATGTTATTCTGCTTCTCCATAAAAAAAGTTTTTTGCAGGCGTTTTAGCGATTTGGTATGTAAGGAGCTTAAAAACACTTCAAGCCAAGTTCTTGGTAAAAGTTGGTTTTATTCCAATGTAACATGATTGCCCTCCTTTTTAGTGCTTTATTGCCTAACACGCTCAAAAACACTCAAAAGACAACTCTTGTTAATGTCATTTTTTTTCCCACATAAATCTAGTTTCGCATGCTATTTGGGCTTTTGCTAACTAAGAATGTGAAAAAACACTCAAAATACAAACATTTGGTAATGTTGTCCTGTTTCTCAATTAAGATTGTTATTCATGAGTTTCAGCATTTTGGTATCGTAGAAACTTCTTTATATACACGAGTTTTTGCGTTTTTTGCTTCGTGGTTCTGATGAACCACAAGTTCTTTTCCCCGAAAATAACAAGACACTTATTATACACGTTTCTCGTAAAGTCCTTTTCTTTCCCAATAGTGAGTGCTTTGCATCCATTGTCGCGTTTTTTGTAGGTAACGAGCTCAAAAACACTCAAAATATACATTTTTGGTAATGTTATTCTATTTCTTCATATTGGTTGGTTTGCATCCCTTTTTTGCGTTTTTCAACGTAAAACACCGAAAAGACACGTTTTCAGTAAGTTTGTTTTCGATTCCCAAAGAATATTGCCAGAATTTTGGCATCTTAGTACCTATGATGATTAATAAAAAAAAAAATATATATATATTTTTTTCTCTCTCTATAAAGAGTGTTATTTGTGGGTTTTAGCTTTTTTGGTACTTAAGGAAATTAAAAACACTCATAATACACGTTTCTCGTAATGTCCTTTCGTTTCCCAAACATAAGGTTCTTTGCATGTATTTAAGCGTTTTTATAAATAACACGATCAAAAACACTCAAAATACATGTTTATTGTAATGTTACTCTGTTTCTTCATAAAGGGTATTTTGCAGGCGTTTTAGCGTTTTGGTATGTAAGGAGTTAAAAAAAAACACTTAGAGGCAAGTTCTTCGTAAAAGATAGTTTTATTCCCTTGTAATGTGATTGTTATGCTTTTTAGTGCTTTGTTGGATATTACGCTCAAAAACACTCAAAACACACTTTTCTGGTAATATCTTTTATTTTTTTTTCCACATAAAGCTAGTTTCGCATGTAATTTGGGATTTTCGTAACTAAGAATGTGAAAAACAATCAAAATATACACATTTGGTAAAATAGCTCTGTTTCTCAATTAAAAGTGTTATTCATGCATTTCAGCATTTTGGTATGTAAGAAACTTCTCTATATACACGAGTTTTTGCGTTTTTTGCCTTGTGGTTTGTGTAAAACTATAAACCACTCATTATACACGTTCCTCGTAATGTTCTTTTGTTTCCGAATAGGGAGTGCTTTCCATACATTTCGGCATTTTTTGTAGGTAACAAGCTGAAAAACACTCAAAATATATCTTTTTGGTAATGTTATTCTATTTCTTCATATTGGTTGGTTTGCGTCCGTTTTAGCGTTTTTCTTCGTAAATCACTGAAAAGACATGTTTTCAGTAATATTGTTGAAATTGCTGAAAAACACTCAAAAGACAGATTTCTGGTAAAGTCGTGTAATTTCCCCATACAGGTGGCTTTGCATGCACTTCTGGGTTTGGTACATAATTCCGAAAAAAAAAAAAAATTTTATAATGTTTTTTTTTACATAATTTCCCTGAATTTTGCCTGAATTTTGGCATCTTCATACCTATGTAGATGAATAAAAAAAAAATGTATTTTTTTTATTTATTTATTTTTTCTCTATTTGTGAGTTTTAGTTTTTTTGTACTTAAGGAACTTAAAAAACACTCATAATACACATTTTTCGTAATGTCCTTTCGTTTCCCAAAAATAGGGTTCTTTGCATGTATTTAAGCGTTTTTATTAGCAACATGATCAAAAACACTCAAAATACATGTTTTTGATAATGTTCTTCTGTTTCACCATCAAGTGTATTTTGCATGAGTTTTAGTGTTTTGGTACATAAGGAGCTCAAAAACACTTAAAAGCAAGCTCTTGTTAAAAATTGGATTTATTCTAATGTAATGTGTTTGCCCTGCTTTTTAGTCCTTTATTGCCTAACACGCTCAAAAACACTCAAAAGACATCTTTTTCTGGTAATGTCATTTTTTTTTCCCACATAAAGCTGGTTTCGCATACAATTTGGGGTTTTGGTAACTAAGAATGTGAAAAGCACTCAAAATACACGCATTTAGTAAGATTGTTCTCTTTCTCAATTAAGAGTGTTGTTCCAGAGTTTCAGCATTTTAGAATGTAAGAAACTTCTCTATACACACGAGATTTTACGGTTTTTGCCTCATAGATCTTGTGAAACTATAAAACACTCATTATACACGTTTCTCGTAATGTCCTTTTCCTTCCTAATATAGAGTGCTTTCCATCCATTTTCAAGTTTTTGTAGGTAACAATTTCAAAAACACTCAAAATATACCTTTTTGGTAATGTTATTTTATTTCTTCATATTGGTTGGATTGCATCCGTTTTAGTGTTTTCTACGTAAAACACGGAAAAAACACGTTTTTAGTAATTTTGTTTTGGATTCCCATATAGACTGACTTCCATGTTTGTTCCTAAGATGCTGAAATACACTCATAAGACCGTTTTCTGGCTAAGACGTTTAATTTACTTTTATAGGTGGCTTTGCATGCACTTTACAGGTTTGGTACATAACAGTCCGAAAAAAAAAGATAAATTTAACTTTTTTCACAATGTTCTTATTTCACATAATTTCCTGAATTTTGCCCGAATTTTGGCATATCGGTACCTGTGAAGATGAATAAGAAAGAAAAAAAATGTATTTTTTTAAATTTATTTATTGTTTTTCAATAAAGAGTGTTATTTGTGGCTTTTAGCTATTTGGTAATGAATGAACTTAAAAACACTCATAATACACGTTTCTCGTAAACTCCTTTCGTTTTTCTAAAAAAATTGTTCTTTGCATGTATTTAAGCGTTTTTATTGGTAACATGATCAAAAACACTCAAAATACATGTTTTTGGTAATGTTATTCTGTTTAACCAAAAAGTGTGTTTTGCATGCGTTTTAGTGTTTTGGTATATAAGGAGCTCAAAAACACTTAAAGGCAAGTTCTTGGTAAAAATTCGTTTTACTCCAATGTAATGTGATTGCCCTCCTTTTTAGTGCTTTATTCCCTATCATGCTCAAAAACACTCAAAAGACACTTTTCTGGTAAATCATTTTTTTGCCCACAAATCTATTTTCGCATGTAATTTGGGGTTTTGGTAACTAAGAATGTTAAAAGCACTCAAAATACACGCATTTAGTAGGTTGCTCTTTTTCTCAGTTAAAAGTGTTATACATGAGTTTTAGCATTTTGCATTTTTTGCCTTTTGGTTCTTTTGAACTATAAAGCACTCATTATACACTTTTCTTACAATGTCCTTTTGTTTCCGAATATAAAGTGCTTTGGATCAATTTTCGCGTTTTTTGTAGGTAACAAGCTCAAAAACACTCAAGATATACCTTTTTTGGTAATGTTTTTCTATATCTTAATATTTGTAGGTTTGCATTAGTTTTAGCGTTTTTTCTACGGAAAACAAAGAAAAAACATGTTTTCAGCAATTTTGTTTTGGATTCTCATATAGAGTGAGTTCCTTATTATTTTTCTTTTTCGTGCCTAACATGCTGAAAACACTCAAAAAACAGATTTCTGGTAAGGTCGTTTAATTTCCCCATATAGGAGTCTTTGGATGCACTTTAGGGTTTGGTACATAAGTCCGAAAAAAAAAGCTAAAATTAACTTTTTTGATAATTTTTGTTTTATGATATAATAGCCCTGAATTTTCCCAGAATTTTGGCATCTCGGTACCTATAAAGATGAATAACAAAAAAATAATCCTATTTTTTTTTATTTTGTTATTTTTTTTCTAAATAAAGACTGTTATTTGTGGATTTTAGCTTTTTGGTACTTAAGTAACTTAAAAACACATTATACACATTTCTCGTAATGTCCTTTCTTTTCGCAAACATAAAGTTCTTTGCATGTATTTAAGCGTTTTTATAGATAACATGATCAAAAACACTCAAAATATATATTTTTGGTAAATTTATTCTGTTTCTCCATAAAAGATGTTTTGCATGCCTTTTAGCGTTTTGGTATGTAATGAGCTCAAAAACACTTAAAGGCAAGTTCTTCGTTAAAGTTGTTTTTATTCCCATGTAATGTGATTGCCCTGGTTTTTAGTGCTTTATTGCCTAACAAAATCAAAAACACTCAAAAGACAATTTTCTGGTAATATCATTTTTTTTCCCACATAAAGCTAGTTTTACATGGAATTTGGGGTTTTGGTAACTAAGAATGTCAAAAAAAACTCAAAACACAGGCATTTAGTAAGGTTGTTCTATTTCTCAATGAAAAGTGTTATTCATGAGTTTCAGCATTTTGGTATATAATAAACTTTTCTAATACACACATATGGTAAGGTTTTTCTGTTTCAAAATTAAAAGTGTTATTCATGAGTTGCAGCTTTTTGGTATGTAAGAAACTTCTTTATGTACACGAGTTTTTGAGTTTTTTACCTTGTGGTTCTTGTCAAACTATAAAACACTCATACAAGTTTCTCGTGTATGAGAAACGTTTTTTCTTTGCCAATATTAAGTGCTTTCCATCCATTTATGCATTTTTTTGTAGGTAACAAACTCAAAAACACATCAAAATATATCTTTTTGGTAATGTTATTCTATTTCTTCATATGGGTTGGTTTGCATCCGTTTTAGCGTTTTTCTATGTAAATCACTGAAAAGACACGTTTTAAGTAATATTGTTGAAATTGCTGAAAAACACTCAAAAGACAGGTTTCTGGTAAAGTCGTGTAATTTCCCCATATAGGTGGATTTGCATGCACTTCAGAGTTTGTACATAACTCCGGAAAAAAGCTAAAATTAATTTTTTTTTATAATGATTTTTTTTTTACAAAATTTTCATGAATTTTGCCAGAATTTTGGCATCTCGGTATCTATGAAGATGAATAACAATTTATTTTTTTCTCTCTATAAAGAGTTATTTGTGGGTTTTAGCTTTTTGGTACTTGAAAACACTCATAATACACGATTTTCGTAACATCCTTTCGTTATACAAACATAGGGTTCTTTATATGTATTTAAGCGTTTTTATAGGTTATATGATCAAAAACACTCAAAATACATGTTTTTGGTAATGTTATTCTGTTTCTCCATATAGGGTGTTTTGTATGCGTTTTAGCGATTTGGTATGTAAGGAGTTAAAAAACACTTAAAGGCAAGTTCTTCGTAAAAGTTGATTTTATTCCCATGTAATGTGATTATTCTGCTTTTTAGTGCTTTGTTGCATTTCACGCTCAAAAACACTAAAAAGACACTTTTTTTTGTAATGTCATTTTTTTCCCCATATGAAGGTAGTTTCGCATGTAATTTAGCATTTTCGTAACTAAGAATGTGAAAACACTCAAAATACACAATTTGGTAAGGTAGTTCTGTTTATCGATTAAAAGTGTTATTATTCATGCATTTCATCATTTTGGTATGTAAGAAATTTCTCAATATACACGATTTTTTGCGTTCATTGCCTTGTGGTTCTTTTAAAACTATAAAAAAAAACTCATTATACACGTTTCTCGTAATGTCCTTTTGTTTCCTCATATAGAGTGTTTTACATCCATTTTTTTCATTATTTTGTAGTTAACAAGCTCAAAATCTCTCAAAATATATCTTTTTAGTAATGTTATTCTATTGCTTCATATAGGTTGGTTTGCATCGGCTTTAGCGTTTTTCTACGTAAAACACTAAAAAGACACGTTTTCAGTAATTTTGTTTTGGATTCACATATTGACTAACTTCCATATTATTTATTGTTTGGGTGCCTAACATGCTGATAAACACTAAAAAGACAGGTTTCTGGTAAAGTCGTTTAACTTCCCTATATAGGTGGCTTTACATGCACTTTAGGGTTTGGTACATAACAATCCGAAAAAAAAGCTATAATTAACTTTTTTGATGATGTTCTTTTTCCCACATAAATTCTCTGAATTTTGGCAGAATTTTGGCATCTCGGTACCTTTTTGGATGAATACAAAAAAAAAAAATTCCAATTTTTTTATTTTTTTTTTGTTTATTTTTATTTTTTTCTAAATAAATTGTTATTTGTGGTTTTTAGCTTTTAGGTACTGAAGGAACTTAAAAAATACACGTTTCTCGTAATGTCCTTTCGTTTCCCAAACATAAGGTTCTTTGCATGTATTTAAGCGTTTTTATAGATAACATGATCAAAAACACTGAAAATACATGTATTTGCTAATATTATTCTGTTTCTCCATAAAATATATTTTGCATGCGTTTTAGCGTTTTGGTATGTAAGGAGCTCATAAACAATTAAAGGCAAGCAATTTCCTGGTAAATTTTTTTTTTTTTCAATGTAATGTGATTGCCTTTCCTTTTAGTGCTTTATTGTGTAATACACTCAAAAACACTCAAAAGACATGGAAGGCCTCGCATATGAGTAAATTAAAGACCTTACCATAAATCTGTCTTTTGAGTGTTTTTCAGCATGTTAGGCACCAAAACGATAAATAATAAGGATCTCATTCTATGTGGGAATCCAAAAGAAAATTACTGAAAACGTGTCTCTCAGTGTTTTACGTAGAAAAACGCTAAAACTGATGCAAACCAACTAATATCAAGAAGCAGAAAAACATTACCAAAAATGTATGTTTTAAGTGTTTTTGAGCTTATTATCTACAAAAAAAGGCAAAAAATTGACACAAAGCACTCTATATTGGGAAATAAAGGTACATTGCTAGAAAAGTGTATAATGAATGTTTTATAGTTCTAAAAAGACACAAGGCAAAAAAACGCAAAAACTCGTGTATATGGAGAAGTTTTCTACATACCAAAATGCTGAAACTCATGAATAACACTCTTAATTGAGAAACAGAACAACCTTACTAAATGCGTGTCAAAAACACTAAAAGGCAAGTTCTTCGTAAAAGCTGGTTTTATTCCCATGTAATGTGATTGCCCTGCTTTTTAGTGCTTTATTGCCTAACACGCTCAAAAACACTCAGACACTTTTCTGTTAATATCATTTTTTTCCCTCATAAAGCTAATTTTGCATGGAATTTGGGATTTTGGTAACTAAGAATGTAAAAAAACACTGAAAATACAAGCATTTAGTAGGGTTGCTCTGTTTCTTGATTAAGAGTGTTATTCATGAGTTTCAGCATTTTGGTATCTTAGAAACTTCTCCACACAGACGAGTTTTTGCGTTTTTTGCCTTGTGATTCTGGTGAAACTATAAAACACTCATTATACACGTTTCTCGTTATGTCCTTTTTTTTCCTAATATACAGTGCTTTGCAACCATTTTTGCGTTTTTTTTTTTTGTGTGTGTGTAACAAGCTCAAAAACACACAAAATATATTTTTCTGGTAATGTTATTTTATTTTTTCATATTGGTTGGTTTGCCTCCGTTTTAGCGTTTTTCTACGTACATCTTTTAAAAGACACGTTTTCAGTCATTTTGTTTTGGATTTCTTTACAGAGTGACTTTCATATTATCTATCGTTTTGGTGCCTAACATTCGGAAAAACACTTAAAAGACAGGTTTCTTGTAAAGTCGTTAAATTTTCCCAAATAGGTTTCTTTGCATACACTTTATGGTTTGGTACATAACTCCGAAAAAAGGAAAAATTAACTTTTTTGATAATGTTCTCTTTTCCACATAATTTCCCTGAATTTTGGCATCTTGGTACCTATGAACATCAATAACAAAAAAAATAAAAATGCTATTTTTTTTTTCTCTATAAAGAGTGTTATTCGTAGGTTTTAACGTTTTGGTACTTAAGGAACTTAAAAATATTCATAATACACATTTCTCGTAATGTCCTTTCGTTTCCCAAATATAGGGATCTTTGCATGTATTTAAGCGTTTTTATAGGTAACATGATAAAAAAAACACTCAAAAACACTTGTTTTTGGTAATGTTATTCTGCATCTACATAAAGGAGTGTTTTGCATGCGTTTTAGCGATTTGGTATGTAAGGAGCTGAAAAACACTTCAAGGCAAGTTCTTCGTAAAAGTTGGTTTCATTCCAATGTAATATTCCAATGTAATGCCCTGGTTTTTAGTGCTTTATTGCCTAACACGCTCAAAAACACTCAAAAGACAACTCTTGTTAAGACACTTCTGGTAATGTCATTTTTTTTCCACATAAAGCTAGTTTCGCATGCTATTTGGGGTTTTGCTGACTATGAATGTGAAAAAACACTCAAAATACACGCATTTGGTAATGTTGCTCTGTTTCTCAATTAAGATTGTTATTCATGAGTTTCAGCATTTTGGTATCGAAGAAACATCTTTATATACACGAGTTTTTGCGTTTTTTGCCTAGTGGATCTTATGAACCAAAAGTTCTTTAGCCCGAAAATAATAAGACACTCATTATACACGTTTCTCGTAATGTCCTTTTCTTTCCCAATAGTGAGTGCTTTGCATCCCTTTTCGCGTTTTTTGTAGGTAACAAGCTCAAAAACACTCAAAATATACCTTTTTGGTAATGTTATTTTATTTCTTCATATTGGTTGGTTTGCATCCGTTTTAGCGTTTTTCTACGTAAAACACCGAAAAGACACGTTTTCAGTAATTTTGTTTTCGATTCCCCAAGAATATTGCCAATATTTTGGCATCTTAGTACCTATGAAGATGAATAACAAAAAAAAATAAAATAAATAAATAAATTATTTCATTTTATTTATTTTTTCTCTATAAAGAGTGTTATTTGTGGGTTTTAGCCTTTTTTTGGTACTTAAGGAACTTGAAAACACTCATAATACACGTTTCTCGTAATGTCCTTTCGTTTCCCAAACATGAAGATCTTTGCATGTATTTAAGCGTTTTTATAAATAACATGATCAAAAATACTCAAAATACATGTTTTTTGGTAATATTACTAAGTTTCTCCATAAAGGGTGTTTTACACGCGTTTTAGCGTTTTGGTATGTAAGGAGTTAAAAAAAACACTTAAAGGCAAGTTCTTCGTAAAAGTTGGTTTTATTCCCATGTAAAGTCATTGTTCTGCTTTTTAGTGCTTTGTTGCATATCACGCTCAAAAACTCTCAAAAGACACTTTTCTGGTAATATTTTTTTTTTTTCCCACATAAACCTATTTTCGCATGTAATTTGGGATTTTCGTAACTAAGAATGTGAAAAACACTCAAAATACACACATTTGGTAAGGTAGCTCTGTTTCTCAATTAAAAGTGTTATTCATGCATTTCAGCATTTTGGTATGTAAGAAACCTCTATATACACGAGTTTTTGCGTTTTTTGCCCTGTGGTTCGTGTGAAACTATAAGACACTCTTTATACACGTTTCTCGTAATGTTCTTTTGTTTTCCAATATAGAGTGCTTTCCATCCATTTTCGCATTTTTTGTAGGTAACAAGCTGAAAAACACTCAACATATATTTTTTTGATAATGTTATTCTATTTCTTCATATTGGTTTGTTCGCATCCGTTTTAGCATTTTTCTTCGTAAATCACTGAAAAGACACGTTTTCAGTAATATTGTTGAAATTGCTGAAAAACACTCAAAGGACAGATTTCTGGTAAAGTCGTGTAACTTCCCCATGCATGCATGCTTTGCATGCACTTCTGGGTTTGGTACATAATTCCGGAAAAAAGCTAAAAAAAATTTTATAATGTGTTTTTTTTACATAATTTCCCTGAATTTTGCCTGAATTTTGGCATCTTCATACCTATGTAGATGAATAACAAAAAAGAAAAAAAATATTTTTTTTTTATTTATTTTTTCTCTATTTGTGGGTTTTAGTTTTTTGGTACTTAAGGAACTTAAAAACAATTATAATACACGATTTTCGTAATGTCCTTTCGTTTCAGAGACATAAGGTTCTTTGCATGTATTTAAGCGTTTTTATAGGTAACATGATTAAAAACACTTAAAATACATGTTTTTGGTAATGTTTTTCTGTTTCTCCATAGAGGGTGTTTTCCATCCGTTTTAGCGTTTTGGTAAGTAAGGAGTTAAAAACACTTAGAGGCAAATTCTTCGTTAAAGTTGGTTTTATTCCTATATAATGTGACTATTCTACTTTTTAGTGCTTTGTTACATATCACGCTCAAAAACACTCAAAAGACACTTTTCTGATAATGTCATGTTTTTTCCACATAAAGCTAATTTCGCATGTAATTTGGGATTTTCGTAACTAAGAATGTGAAAAACACTCAAAATACACACATTGGTAAGGTAGTTCTTTTTCTCATTTAAAAATGTTTTAGCATTTTGGTATGTAAGAAACTTCTCTATACACACGAGTTTTTGTGTTTTTTGTCTTGTGGTTCTTGTGAAACTATAAAACAATCATTATACACGTTTCTCTAAATGTCCTTTTGCTTCCCAATATACATTGCTTTTACATCCATTTTCTCGTTTTTTGTAGGTAAAAAGCTCAAAAACACTTTTTGGTAATGTTATTCTATTTCTTCATATTCGTTGCTTTGCATCCGTTTTAGCGTTTTTTCTACGTAAAACACTGAGAAAACACGTTTTACAGTAATTTTGTTTTGGATTCACATAATGACTGACTTCATATTATTGATCAGTTTGTTGCCTAACATGCTGAAAAACACCGAAAAGACAGGTTTCTGGTAAAGGTGTTTAATTTCCTAATATAGTTGGCTTTGCTTGCACTTTAGTTTTTGGTAAATAACAATCCGAAAAAAAAACTATAATAAACTTTTTTGATAATGTTTTTTTTTCTCCACATAAA